>NC_080792.1:95501476-95678116 GCF_028018385.1 Neofelis nebulosa
CCTTGTTTCTATATTATTTTTGTTTCCCTTCCCTTATGTTCACCTGTTTTGTCTCTTCCAAGTCCTCATATGAGTGAAGTCATATGATATTTGTTTTTCTCTAATTTCACTTAGCATAATACCCTCCATTTCCATCCATGTGGTTGCAAATGGCAAGATTTTATTCTTTTTTTTTTTTTTTTAATGTTTTTTATTTATTTTTGGGACAGACAGAGACAGAGCATGAACGGGGGAGGGGCAGAGAGAGAGGGAGACACAGAATCGGAAACAGGCTCCAGGCTCCGAGCCATCAGCCCAGAGCCCGACGCGGGGCTCGAACTCACGGACCGCGAGATCGTGACCTGGCTGAAGTCGGACGCTTAACCGACTGCGCCACCCAGGCGCCCCAAGATTTTATTCTTTTTGATTGCCGAGTAATTCTCCAGTGTGTGTGCGTCTTCTTTATCCATTCATCCATCGATGGACATTTGGACTCTTTCCATACTTTGGCTATTGTTGATAGTGCTGCTATAAACATTGGGGTACATGTGTCCCTTTGAAACAGCCCACCTGTATCCCTTGGATAAATACCTAGCAGTGCAATTGCTGGGTCATAGGGTAGTTCTATTTTTAGTTTTTTGAGGAACCTCCATACTGTTTTCCAGAGTGGCTGCACCAGATTGCATTTCAAAAACAGTGCAAAAGAGATCCTCTTTCTTCGCATCCTCGCCAACATCTGTTGTTGCCTGAGTTGTTAACGTTAGCCATTCTGACAGGTGTAAGGTGTTATCTCTTTGTGGTTTTCATTTGTATTTCTCTGATGATGAGTGAAGTTGAGCATTTTTTCATGTGTCAGTTGGTCATCTGGATGTCTTCTCTGGAGAAGTGTCTATTCATGTCTTTTGCCCATTTCTTCACTGGATTATTTGTTTTTTGGGTGTTGAGTTTGATAAGTTGGCATTTTTATTTAGACAAATATCTTTGACAGGTAGATTCTATGTCCTTAAAACCAGAAAGGTCTGTCTCTTTGGGGTAAACCATATAGAAATAGATTTCCATCTGATTTGTTGATTCCTGTATTCCGAGTACCTAGAACATTTCCCAGCATATGGCAGAGACTCAACAAATATTTATCGAATAAGCTGAATGAGTCCACAGCAATTAAGGTTTTGTGAAGGAGGTCCTCCCACCCCCCCCCCCCACCCCCCCATCCCACGTCCATACCCTTCTTTCAGGAGCAAAACAAAATTAGAAAGTTATGTTTCCTGTTCAAAAAAGGAACTTATTTTGCCTTCTGGTTAAAGCTTTTTAAGTTAAGAATTGTACTCTGGACTTGCTCCTTAATTCCCCAAGTTTCATTTCTTTTCTAGTTACAGAACTAATAAGAAAAACTAAATGACTTTAGGGACAAACAGGAAAAAAATATTTGAATAAATGGAGACATTCATCATGATCATGGATCCAATATTATATTGGTTTCAATTTTTCTCTGACCAGAATTGAATTGTATTTTCATTAATCTATATATTCAACAGGGACTTCTTGAAATGAGCATCTGATTTTTTAAGGTTTTATAGGAAAACAAAGCTACATGAATAACAAGGCAATTATTAAAATAGTGCTTTGCCCCTACTATATTTCAAAATGTGTTATAAATCTCTAGTAACTTAAACATAATGATAATGAGGCAATAATAAAAAGTAAAACAGTAACTTTAGAAACAGGTTGATGTGTAGCTGGCCGTTTCGTACATGATAAAGGCAGCAGTGTAAATCATGGGGGAAAAGGATGCACTAGTTATCAAAATGCTGTCAAGACAAATGACTATCTTTCTGAGAAAAGTGTAAATTCTACTTCACATATTTCCAGAGAGAGGGGGAGAGAGAGGAGACACAGAATCCAAAGCAGGCTCCAGGCTCTGAGCTGTCAGCACAGAGCCCAATGCAGGGCTTGAACCCATGAACTGCAAGATGATGACCTAAGCCAAAGTTGGATGCTTAACCTACTGAGCCACCCAGGTGCCCCAATAGTTTTAATTTTTAAAGGAGTTCTTATTAGAGATAGATTCTGAAATATTTACAATATATCGTGTAAAAGGTCTGCTTCAAAATAGTGATGGATACCAGGGTGTTCATTATCTTTTTTTTTTTTTTTAATATTCATTTATTTTGAGAGAGAGACAGGCTGAGGTAGAGACAGAATCAGAAGTAGGCTCCACACTGTCAGCATAGACCCAATGTGGGGTTCAATCTCATGAATCTTGAGATCGTGACCTAAGATGAAATCAAGAGTCAGATTCTCAACAGTCTGAGCCACCCAGGTGCCCCATCATTACACTTTTTTTATGTTCTGTAATTTTCATAATATAAATCTAAAAATCATCAGAGAGAGATTTTACTCATAAAACATTAATAGGATGTATGGGTTATTATTTACATATAAAATCACAAATTAAGAGATCTTAAGAAATTTAAAATTATAACAGAAACCAAAAACAGGTAAAAAGGTTTAAAGATAAAGCTGAGGAACTTTTCCAGCAAGCAGACCTCCCAAAAGAGATAAGCAGTGAGAAAGAAAACGTAAGAAAATGATATGATCAATTTCAAAGGTTCAACACCAGATTATTCAGAATTCCAGAAAGAAAAAAACAGGAGGAAGAGAGAAACAAATACAGGAGAAATTCCTAAAAACAGTGAAATATCTAAGCACTGACCCATTGAAACGGGCAATTTCTTAAAGACTGGAACTAAACATATCATCACGAAAGCTTTGAATACCAAAAATAAGAGGATCTAAAAGTTCCAAGAGATGATAAACAGGTTACATACAAATCAGTAACAGGCATGACTTTTCAATGGTAACACTGTTCATTTTTGTTTTTGACGTTTATTTATTTTTGAGACAGAGGGAGACAGAGCATGAAAGGGGGAGGGTCAGAGAGAGAGGGAGACACAGAATCTGAAACGGGCTCCAGGCTCTGAGCTGTCAGCACAGAGCCCGACGTGGGGCTCGAACTCACGGACTGTGAGATCATGACCTGAGCTGAAGTCGGATGCTCAACCGACTGAGCAACCCAGGCACCCCTGTTCTTTTTTTTTTTTTTTTTAAGTTTATTCATCCATCCTGAGAATGAGAGAACACAAACGCCCCGTGCAAGTGGGGAAGGAACAGAGAGAGAGAGGGAGAGAGAGAATCCCAACCTGGCTCCCTATGGTTAGCTCAGAGCCCAATGCAAGGCCTGACCCCACGAACCGTGAGATCGTGATGTGAACCAAAACCAGCAGTTGGACATCCAACCGACCGAGTCACCCTGGCACCTCTTTATTGTTCCATTTCTATCTAGCTTTGCCTGCTTTCAAAATCCCGAGGGAAGGCAGGTTCTTACATCGACCATCTAAGAGACATGCTGTAAGAAGCAACAGCCCCTCCCTGTCCTCCCCACCACCTGCTCAGCAGCCACGTGAATACATCTCCATCCATGCTGGCCAGGCCGGCATCCAGTTGTCCTGCCTGGAACAGGGCATCCCGCCCACTGGTCAGAACAATGGGGGAGGGGATGTGTCCTTCAACACCTTCTTCACTGAGATGGGTGCTGACAAGCATATGCCCAGGGCAGTGTTTGTAGACCTGGAAGCACTGGCACCTACCGCCGGCTCTTCCACCCTGAGCAGCCCATCACAGACAGGGGAAGTGATCCCGATAACTATGCCTGAGGGCACTACACCATCGGCAAGGAGATCACTGACCTTGTCTTCGACTGAATGCAGAAACTGGCTGACTTGTGCACGAGTCTTTGGGGCCTCTTGGTTTTCCACAGCCGTGGAGGGGGAACTGGTTCCAGGTTCACCTCCTGCTGACGCAACTCTGTCGAGTCTGACAAGAAGTCCAAGCGGGAATTCTCCATTTACCCAGCCCCCAGGTTTCCACAGCCGTAGTTGAGCCCAACTCCATCCTCACTACCCACACCATCTTGGAGCACTCTGATTGTGTCTTCATGGCAGACAATGAGGCCATCTAGGTCATCTGTTGCGGCAACCTCGATATCGAACATCCAACCCACGCTGACCTAAATAGGTTGACGGGTCAAGTTGTGTCTTCCATCACTGCTTCCTTCAGATTTGATGGAGCCCTGAATGTTGATCTGACAGATTCCAGACCAACCTGGGTGCTTTACCCCTGCGTCCACTTCCCTCTGGCCACATACGCTCCTTTCATCTCTGCTGAGAAAGCCTACCACGAACAACTTTAAAAAAAATTTTTTTTTAATGTTTATTTTTGAGAGAGAGAGAGAGAGAGAGAGAGAGAGAGAGAGAGAGAGAGAGACAGAGCTCAAGAGGGGAAGGCCAGAGAGAGAGGGAGACACAGAATCTGAAGCAGGCTCCAGGCTCTGAGCCGTCAGCACAGAGCCCGATGCAGGGCTCGAACTCACAAACCGCAAGATCATGACCTGAGCCGAAGTTGGACACTTACCTGAGCCACCCAGACGCCCCTACCATGAACAGTTTTGAGCCAGCCAAGCAGACAGTGAAATGTGACCCTTGCCATGGTAAATACACGGCTTGCTGCCTGTTGTACTGTGGCAACGTGGTTCCCAAAGAGGTCAATGCCGCCACTGCCACCAGCAAGACCAAGCATACCGTGCCATTTGTGGACTGGTGCCCTACTGGCTTCAAAGTTGGCATTAATTACCAGCCTCCCCCTGTGGTATCTGGTGGAGACCTGGCCAAAGTACAGCGAGCTGTGTGCACGGTGAGCAACACCACAGCCATTGCTGAGGCCTGGGCTCACCTGGACCACAAGTTTGGCCTGATGTATGCCAAGCGTGCCTTTGTTCACTGGTATGTGGGTGAGGGCATGGAGGGAGGAGAGTGTTCTGAGGCCCAGGAGGACATGGCTGTCCTTGAGAGGGATTATGAGGAGGTTGGTGTGGATTCTGTCGAAGGAGAGGGTGAAGAAGAATACTAAAAAAAGCCACGAACGTGTTGCTTTTACAGGGAAGCTTATTCTGTTCTAAACATTGAAAAGTTGTGCTCTGATCAGTTAATTTCATATACAATTATTGACCTATGCTTTAAAACACAATGAGACCCAAGCTGTCCATTTCTCTGATGGGTTTGAAAAAAAAGTATTCCCTGTTTTAAATGAAAAGAAAAATTCTTAAGGAAAATAATTGCCTTTCCAGGACTCATATAGAAGGCCAAAATACCAAACAAACATGAGGACGAGATAAAGTATTTTGTAGTTATGAACAACTTAGCTCATATGGGCTCTTTTTCCAGAAGGTAATAAGATTATAATCTACCAAAAAGGAAAAAAAGCTTCCAGGAAATAAATCCAAAACAGAGATGAGCTGAGGGAATACATAAGGGTAAAGGGACGTCTCACAATGCCAGGAGGGTTATATATGCCTGGAGAGTAACGGATCTGTCAGACTTCAGGAGGCTCGAAGGCTCCTCAGAAAAATGGTAAGGCTGTATGACAGGTTTGACCTTGAGGAAAACAGAATTGAGAGGCATTTTACATGGACTTAGTGAAAACAAAGAAAATGAATAAGAAAGGCAATTACTAAAAATAGGAAGAGCAGAATTTGCACAAGAAAGAAACTCATTATGGTTCAGCACTAAACCATATAAATAACTGTATTTATACAGTTATTACAATGAAAGTGCTGCACATGGATAGAACCAAAATTTGTGAGAGAACTACATTATAACACTTGCAGTATAACTGCATTATGGTTTAAGAATGTAGGAAGGATGGACGTAATAAGATTCTCATTTAACGCAGTAAGAAATCGAAAAATGTCTCAAATTGATGAACTTAAAAAATACTGAAGACAGTTTAGGGGCGTCTGGGTGGCTCAGTTGGTTAAGCGTCTGACTCAGGCTCGGGTCATGATCTTGCGGTCCGTGAGTTCGAGCCCCGCGTCGGGCTCTGTGCTGACAGCTCAGAGCCTGGAGCCTGTTTCAGATTCTGTGTCTCCCTCTCTCTGCCCCTCCCCTGCTTATGCTGTGTCTCTGTCTCAAAAATAAATAAACGTTAAAATAAAAAAAAATTAAAAAAAAAATACTGAAGACAGTTTAAATAAGTGCAAACAGCTTAAAAATTTGAAAGTGGTTGCCATTGAGAAGAAACAGGGCCCTCTGTTTTTATTATGAGCCTTTTTAACATATTAGATATCTATTTATTTGTTCATTGCTTTTGAGAGAGAGAGAGAGAGCACATGCACACATGATCAGGGAAAGGGGGAGGGAGAGGGAGAGAATGTTAAGCAGGCTCCACGCTCAGTGGAGAACCCTATGCAGGGCTCCATCCCATGACCCTAGGATCATGACCTGAGCAGAAATCAAGAGTGGGATGCTCAACCGACTGAGCCACTCAGGCACCCCAACATAATAGATTTTTTAAAAAATGTATGTATATATTTCTTAAAAAGTAAATAAATTTCAGAGAAAATACATGAATTAGTCAACCAAATCAAGAAGTAGAAAAACAGCAACAAAGTAAATTTAAAAATACAGAGTAAGGGGCGCCTGGGTGGCGCAGTCGGTTAAGCGTCCGACTTCAGCCAGGTCACGATCTCGCGGTCGGTGAGTTCGAGCCCCGCGTCAGGCTCTGGGCTGATGGCTCGGAGCCTGGAGCCTGTTTCCGATTCTGTGTCTCCCTCTCTCTCTGCCCCTCCCCCGTTCATGCTCTGTCTCTCTCTGTCCCAAAAATAAATTAAAAAAAAAAAAAAAAGTTGAAAAAAAAATACAGAGTAAGTTACTGTACAGAAAACCAAAATACAAAGACATAAAACCAAACACAAAAACTATCAAAATCCACTTCTTTGAAAAGATTAACATAGATATATATATAATGCAGGACTAATCCATAAAAAAAGGATGGCCCAGAAAAATATTAAACTCAAAAAGGAAGAAATGGCTACAATTATAGCAATGATTTTTAAGTATCACTAAAAAGCAGTGATTTTTAAAATCTCCAAAAAAATCACTGTAAAAGATTAGTATAAACAACTTTAGGCCAACAAACTTGAAAATTCAGATGAGATGAACAATTTTCTGGAAAACCTAAGTGTCCAAATTGACTAAGAACTAGAAAACTTAAATGCATCAACTACCGTTTAAAAACAAATTGGGAGTGCCTGGGTGGCTCAGTCAGTTAAGTGTCAGACTCTCGATTTCGGCTCAGGTCATGATCTCACAGTTCCTGAGACTGAGCCCCTTGTCGGGCTCTGTGTTGACAAGATGGAGCCTGTTTGGGATTGTCTTTCTCTCTCTCTGCCCCTCCTGCATATGTGCTCTCTCTCTCTCTCTCTCAAAAAAAAAAAAAAAAAGAATCAGATGTCAAATATCTACCCCTAAGGATTTTGAGCCCAAAACTTACAATGGAAAAACTATTTCACAAAATAGAAAGAAAAAAATCTAGACTTCCCAAATTATTCATGAGACTTGTGAAATCTTTCTGCTACAGTACAGGAGACAGTCGCACAAGGAGAGTGTAGAGGCCACATTGAGGCAAACAGTTTTTTTTTTTTAATTTTTTTTTAACATTTATTTATTTTTGAGACAGAGAGAGACAGAGCATGAACGGGGGAGGGTCAGAGAGAGGGAGACACAGAA
Source organism: Neofelis nebulosa (assembly GCF_028018385.1). Lineage (NCBI taxonomy): Eukaryota > Metazoa > Chordata > Mammalia > Carnivora > Felidae > Neofelis > Neofelis nebulosa. Next base: position 95,509,078 of record NC_080792.1, read on the forward strand.
TCCGAAACAGGCTCCAGGCTCTGAGCTGTCAGCACAGAGCCCCACGCGGGGCTCGAACTCACGGACCGTGAGATCATGACCTGAGCTGAAGTCGGCCGCTTAACCGACTGAGCCACCCAGGTGCCCCTGAGGCAAACAGTCTTGAGAGATGGAACGTAGAAAGGGCCACAGGGACCACGTGGCTGAATACAGACAGACATTTCAGGCCCTAACTGACCAAGGGGCTACTTACAACCAGGCAGTTACCAAAAAGGGAAACTTCCATGCATGGCCATACCTGCCGCCTCATCTTCCCCCTTCAAAACAGCCCCCGCCCACAGCCCTGTGCAGACGGCCTCCCCTCTGCTGTCCTGCCCTTGACAGGGAGCGCTGCTCCCTTGAGGTGCGCTCAGGAAGTCGATCTCCCTCATTCTGTTTCGGGTGAATTCTTTTCACCCACTGCCACCAGCTTCCGCTTCATGGTGGCCCCACATTTGGGGACCCATCTGGTAGGGTGAGACCCCCACATGTAAACACCACAGATAGAACAAGAAGGTTAAAATGCAAGTAAAATATTAACAAATTGAATACAGCTGTTTACTAACGTGATAAAAGAACATTACATTTAATCACTGCACATTTGCAAGAATTACTGACAAGCAGAAAAACTACTGTTGTTACTATAACAGCTACTGAACACTCTTGTACCCACTGTATCTTGAAGCAGATCTGAGGATGCTATATTATTTTTAAGTATTTCAGAATTTATCGCTGTATATCTGTATAGGAGTGTGTGTGTGTGTGTGTGTGTGTGTGTATGTGTGTGTTTTAAGAAAGCTCTATGCCCAGGGGTGCCTGGGTAGCTCAGTCGGTTAAGTGTCCAACTCTGGGTTTTGGCTCAGGTCATCATCTCATGAGTTTGAGCTTTCGTGAGTTTGAGCCCCACATCTGGCTCTGCACTAACAGCACAGAGCCTATTTGGGATTCTCTGTCCCTCTCTCTCTCTCTCTCTCTCTGCCCCTCCCCTACTCACGCTGTCTCTGTCTCTCTCAAAATAGATAAATAAACTTAAAAAAAAAAAAGAAAGCTCTATGCCCCTCCTGGGGTTTGAATTCACCACCACGACATCAAAAGTTGCATACTGGACTGAGCCAGCCAGGGACCCCCGGAATTTATCTCTGAATAAGATGACCAGGATACTGTCACACCCACAAAATCAGCAGTAATTGCTTATTATCAAATATGTAGGCAGTGTTCAAACTTTTCTGTTATCAGGATGTTTTTATTATTTTTTTAAATGTTTCTTCATTTTTGAGAAAGAGAGAGGTGAGCGGGGTAGGGGCAGAGAGGGAGGGAGACACGGAATCCAAAGCAGGTTCCAGGCTCTGAGCTGTCAGCACAATGGGGTTCGAACCCACAAACTGAGATGTGTGACCTGAGCCGAAGTCAGATGCTCAACCAACTGAGCCTCGCAGGCGTCCCTCCATTTTCAGTTTTTTATTATTTTCTACTTTTTTCCTTTGTCCAATTATTTATTTATTTAGAATTTTATTTAATATAATTTATTATCAATTTGGCCAAAATACAGTGTGTAAAGTGTGCTCTTGCTTTTTGGGCTAGATTCCCGTGGTTCATGGCTTACATGCAACACCCAGTGCCCATCACCCATTTCCCCCTCTCCCCTACTTGTTACCAGTTTTTAAAGTTATTTCTTTGACTCATGGACCAAATAAAGGTTCATACAATTTCAAATCCTTTTTTTAAAAAGGTTATTTATTTTGAGAGAGAGCGCGCGCCCAAATGGAGAAGGGATAGAGAGGGAGGGAGAGAGAATCCCATGGGTGAGCTCGAGACCTGAGCAGAAATCAAGGGTCGCACGCCCAACCCACGGAGCCACCGGGGCGCCCCTCGAGTCCCTTTGAATTTAAGTTTGCCGGGGAGAACGGAGACATCATTCCTGGGCCGCGACCCACGAGCAGACGAAGGATTAGGGCAGACCCAGGAAAAGCTCGCGGATCAGGTCACCGGTACATCCCAACGCCCACTCCCGAACCGGCAGCCCCCCCCCCCGCTCCACCGCCGTCCTGGGACCGCGCGCGGCTCCGCGCCCTCCCACCCTCGTTTCCCCGCCTTCCGGCCGGGCGAGGCCTCGGCCGCTCACCCAGCCTGGAAGAGCGCTCGGCGCGGGAGCGGCCCCTCCCCACGTCGCCTCTCACAGGCCGCGCCTCCTCAGCTCCGCGCGCTCCCACGCGCTCCCCTGTCCTCGCGGTACCTGCCTCTCGGAGTCGGACCCGCCCGGCCGCCGCGGGAATGGAGCGGAGAGCGCGCGCCGGGCGGACGGCGGCGTCTGGAGAGCAGCGAGCGGAGCTCCGGCGCCCGACCGCCCCAAGAAGTCCAGGAGCCGAGACTACATTTCCCAAGAGCCCCCGCGCCGCGCCGCGCCGCTCCTCCCTGCCCCGTGGAGGGATTCTGGACTTCTGGTCAAGGCTGCCGCGCGTGCGTGCGTGGACGGGGGCGTGTGTGTGACGCCCGGGGCTGCGGAGTGTGCGTGAAGGGACGGGAGTCCCAGGGCGCGGCGGGCCGGGGGCGTGGGCGTGGGCGTGAGCGCGAGCCCGCGGCGGGCAGCGAGGAGCCCCGCGCGAAGAGCCGGCCGCCGCCCGGGCGGCCCCCGTGCACCTCGCCGCGGTCGCGTCGCCTGCTCGCGGAGGCCTGGCTCGTCATTGATTCGCCGTCGCTGCTGCCATTGTGACGGGATCGCCTCGCCCACCGCGCCTCCCGGTGCTCGCTGCAGGTACACGCGCAGGCGGCGGCGCGTGTGTGTTTGCTTCGCAGTCGGGCCCGTCGTGTTGTTGCTTGTTAACCTCAGCGCTCTGGGTGGACGGTGATTTCGTTGTAAGTTTTCTTCCCAACTGATTTTTACCCCTTGCGTGGATGACTGTTTTTCCCGTTGCGGGTGATTCTTGAATTCACGTCGTAGCATCAATAGCGCACATTGCTGCTTTGCAAGAATGATGACAATACCCCCTAGCGTTTGGTGTTTGTGTTGTGTGGTGCTGGTGGTAGGTTTGAACCACATATTCTCAGTGGTTCAGAATGCGGTGTCTTTTGGTCCTGCTTCTCTTTTTCCAGCTAGGGCTGCAGGTTTAAATTTTGCATTTGGCTTTTTCTAGCATTTGCTGAAAATGACCATGCTGTTTTTGTTAGAGGAGGAAATTTCTTAGCAGTAAGAGCCTCACGTTCCTGGGAGAAATCCAACGTGGTTGTACTGTTTTTAAAACATGTACACTATTGGATTCTATTTGCGGATATTATCAGAGTTATAGGCTACTTGCTTCTTGGAGAAGTAGGTCTGCTTTAATATCCAGCCTGTAGAAAGGGCTGGATAAGTTTCTGTTTCTTGATCTAGTCTAGAAATACTAAGTTAAAAACACGTTTTTACCTGTTACTGCCAATATTGGCCTGATGCGGGGTTCGGACTCACAAACTGGGAGATCATGACCTGAGCCCAAACCGGGAGTGGGAGTCGGAGGCTTAACTGACTGAGCCACCCAGGCGTCCCTATTTTATTTTTATTTTATTTTATTTTATTTTATTTTATTTTATTTTATTTTATTTTATTTTATTTTATTTTTTAATTTTTTTTAACGTTTATTTATTTTTGAGACAGAGAGAGACAGAGCACGAACAGGGAAGGGTCAGAGAGAGGGAGACACAGAATCTGAAACAGGCTCCAGGCTCTGAGCTGTCAGCACAGAGCCCGACGCGGGGCTCGAACTCACGGACCGCGAGATCATGACCTGAGCCGAAGTCGGCCGCTTAACCGACTGAGCCACCCAGGCGCCCCCCTATTTTATTTTTAAGTAGGCTTCACACCCAGTGTGAGGCTTGAACTCAGATGCAGAGGTTAAGAGTTGCACACTCTACCAACAGAGTCAGCCAGTCGCCCCTAACTTGTGTAGTTTTTTTTTTTTTTTCTTTTAATTTTTTTTTCAACGTTTTTTATTTATTTTTGGGACAGAGAGAGACAGAGCATGAACGGGGAAGGGGCAGAGAGAGAAGGAGACACACAGAATTGGAAACAGGCTCCAGGCTCCGAGCCATCAGCCCAGAGCCTGATGCGGGGCTCGAACTCACGGACCGCGAGATCGTGACCTGGCTGAAGTCGGACGCTTAACCGACTGCGCCACCCAGGCGCCCCTTGTGTAGTTTTTTTTAATCAAGTAGATTAACTGGAGGTGCCTATGTGTTTAACTTAGTTTTAATTATTATTTTATTTTCCCTTGACACTAGAGTTGTTAAGCCAATCAAAATGATGCATATCATCTAACATCTAGTATGATGTCAAAGGTAAGGTTAACATCAACATTACTTAGATCCCACCCAAAGTCTATGGAGAAGGTGGAGCATTTCAATTCTGGTAATAGCAGAATATACCTTGCTTTTAAAGTAAAAGGGAAGACGAGATGGCATCCAGAATGCTAGCTACAAATGTGTCAGGTTGGCGATGTTGACTGTAGTTAACTGTCTAGACAGTTAAATAGCACAACTGGTCCTCACCCCTTTTAAACTAACTCAGCCCTGCACTAACTTTTTTCTGTGACCTAATTTACTTCTCTTCTGTTGCATTAAGATTGTCTTGCAAAGCCTCCTGGAGGGTGAATTTCACACGTTCATGCCTATTCTTGAAAATTGTCCCCTTGTGCTGTCATTCCTTCTCTCAGTACACATTTCTTGAGCTCTGAGCATGTGCCAGTCATAGGGCAGGGATTTGACATACAGATGAAGAAGGAAGTCTGTTCAGTATTTTATATTAACATTGTCTCAAAATTCTACTTAGGACAATATACAAGGTATTTTTTTGGAAAAGAGATTACAAAATTATTCTTATTATTATTGCCCCCCCCCCCCCCCCCGTAGAAGAGATTCAGTTAACATCAATGAGTTTTTAGTAAAGTGACTGAAAAGGAAATAGGTAAGTGAATAGATTCTTTACTGTCTTCAGTAACAAGCTAACACATGTGTTTGTAAAAGAGTCTACTCACAATAGGAATAAAGTATCTAATATTACTTTTAACTAGAAATATACCTCAGCTATGTGAAAAACTTTAACACCTTACTAGTAGATAGAAAATAAGAATAAAGGATGAATAGAAATGAGAACAGTTCTGTTTTTTATTAAATTCATTTGTCTAGGAAATAAAACTGGGATTTTTTTTCCCAAGAATCCCTATGCACTTTGTTCTTTATATCTTCATCTTTTTTTTTCAATTTTTATTTAAAAAAAATTTCTTTTTTAATTTTTTTTTTAACATTTTATTTATTTTTGAGACAGGGAGACACAGAGCATGAACGGGGGAGGGTCAGAGAGAGAGGGAGACACAGACTGAAACAGGCTCCAGGCTCTGAGCTGTCAGCACAGAGCCCAACGCGGGGCTCGAACTCACGGACCGTGAGATCATGACCTGAGCCGAAGTCGGACGCTTAACCGACCGAGCCACCCAGGCGCCCCTAAAAATTTTTTAAATATAATTTATTGTCAAGTTAGCTAACATACACAGTGTGCTCTTGGTTTCAGGGGTAGATACCCGTGATTAATCGCTTACATACAACACCCAGTGCTCATCCCAACAAGTGCCCTCCTCAGTGCCCATCACCCACTTTCCCCCTCCCCTGCCACCTGCATCAACCCTCAGTTTGTTCTCTGTGTGTAAGAGTCTCTTATGGGTTTGCCTCCCTCTCTGTTTGAAAGTATTTTTTCCCCGGGGCGCCTGGGTGGCTCAGTCGGTTAAGCGTCCGACTTTGGCTCAGGTCATGATCTTGCGTTTGGTGGGTTTGAGCTCTGTGTTGGGCTCTGTGCTGACGGCTCAGAGCCTGGAGCCTGCCTCGGATTCTGTGTCTCCCCTCTCTGTCTCTCCCCACTCCCTCTCTCAAAAATAAATAAACATTAAAAAAACTAAAAAAAAAAGAAATATTTTTTCCCCTTCCCATCTCCCAGTTATGGGGGAATGTTATGGAAGTAGCTCATTTCTTTTCTTTAAAAAAAAAAAAAATTTTTTTTTTTTTTAGTGTTTATTTATTTTTGAGAGACAGAAAGAGCTTGAGTTAGGAGGTGGGGGAGCAGAGAGAGAGGGAGACACAGAATCTAAAGCAGACTCCAGGCTCTGGGCTGTCAGCCCAGAGCCCAACATGGGGCCTGAACCCACAAATTGTGAGATCATGACCTGAGCCGAAGTCGGACGCTTAACCGACTGAGCCACCCAGGTGCTCCTTTTTTTTTTAAGCTCGTTCCTTTTCATAATTTGATGAGAAAATGTTTCTGTTAAAAAGAGATACTCCTAGGGGCGCCTGGGTGGCTCAGTCGGTTGAGCGTCCGACTTCAGCTCAGGTCACGATCTCACGGTCCGTGAGTTCGAGCCCCGCGTCAGGCTCTGGGCTGATGGCCCAGAGCCTGGAGCCTGCTTCCCATTCTGTGTCTCCCTCTCTCTGCCCCTCCCCCGTTCATGCTCTGTCTCTCTCTGTCTCAAAAATAAATAAATGTTAAAAAAAAAATAAAAAAAAAATAAAAAAAAATAAAAATAAAAAGAGATACTCCTAGAAATGGTGGGTTACCTTGGTTTTCATGACATAATTTAAACACTGAAGGCTTAGTAACATAGTTTTAAAAACTTACAGGTTTTAAGAATTTGTATTTTAAGGAAAAAGAAGTTTAATATCGTAATATGTCTGTTTTTCTTACAATACACTTTGGTCTTCAGTCACCGTATAGGATGTCTCACATCAGACTGAAGTTTCCTATCACATCAGCATATTTTGTATCTTCTGGGAAGGAAGCAAGGTCAGGACTGTGTGTGGCATAGGCTGTATCTGGCACAGAACCAACACCAAGAGCATTGTTTTTGCCTCTTTCCCCACAATATCTGTTGTCTCATTCTTATGTTTCTCACATTTCATTATGAAAACTTTTGAACATACAGCTGAATTAGAAGCAGTTTACAGTGAGTACTTGTAACCCCCCCCCCGACTCTACCATTAACGTTTTATTATTCTTATTTTAACATACATCTGTTTCTTCGTCAGTCCCCATCTTTTTTTTTAATGCATCTCAGTGTAAGTTGCCGACATCAGTATTCTTCCCCTAAATACTTAAGAATGCATGCACGTTATTAACTAGAATTCAGTATTTGTATAGCTTTTTCTTTTGATGTAAAATTTAGGTAAAATGCACAAAATGAAAGTATACGTTTGCTGAGTTTTCACAGACGCATGGTCCTTGCCATCTTTTCTGGTCCCAGAGCTCTAACCATGGCTTCTGGGTTCGTTTGCTAATCATTCCTTGCCCTTTGCACGTGCTAAGTCCTGATGTACTTACTCAGAATCTAAAGAGATTCTGTTTGCTTTTGTTCAGAAGCATATACTCCATATGCCCGATTGAAATGCTGTCCCTGTCAACGTCTTGCCTGTCTCTGGGCACTGGCCCTCAGGTACTGGGACTTAAAATAGAGACTGGAGGGCAGACACCTTGGGAAACAGACGTGTTATCTTTGTGGGTGCTTGTTAAGAATTTGACAAATGCCAGTGGAACAAATATGAAGTTCAAGGCACTATGCCAGTCTCTTTCTGAGATTTAGAAAGAGATTATCCCAATTCTGAAGTGGTTCCTTGTCTCCGAAGGGATGTGGACAAGTGAGTAGTGGTAGCTTAAGGCAGAGTGAAGTGCTGGAGTGTTCCATGATTACTGTTCAGGGAAGTTATTCTTTCTCAGACAACAGGAAGGCTTGTCAGAAAAGGGGGAATTTAAATGACGCTTAGAGAACGTGGGATGAGTGCAGCAGGAATTCAAGTCGCAATGTAGTCAGGGCCCGGAATGTGGATGGTTGTGAATCCCGTATACTCAGTTGCTTGATCAGAGATGTGCTGCAGAGCCTCTTGTGCCTGGATAGTAGCTTTCATAGCCTCTGGTTCATACTTGGAGCTTCTTGCAGCTGATCTCTGCCCCGGCGGTTGGCAGAAAAATCACTCCCCAAAGAACCAGAACCTTATGGTGGATGTATTACCTTGTATGGCAGAAGGGAATTTGCAGATGTGATTCAACTAAGGACCTTAAGATGGGGAGAGTACCCTGGATTGTTCAGGGGGGCCCAGTATAATCCCAGAGGTCCATTGGAATAAGGGGGCAGATGGTGGGTGTCGGGGAGACGTGACCACAGAAGAAAGGCACAGAGAGAGATGGTGTCGCCAGCTTCCTGGCTGTCAGTCCTGATGCCTCCATCAGAATTTCTGACTCTGCCCCTTGCCCTCCTCTCTGCTCTGGCTCCAGCCTGCTTCTTTGTCACTGCCTTGCTCTCCAGTCCCCAGCACCTCTTCCAGCTGTGCCTTTTATCTTCTTTCTTCACCTCCAAGCTGTTCATTCCTTTCGTGGAATGTGTCTGCTGCCTCCAGCAGTATGTTGAGACCGCTCCCCCAAATCGTTGCTGAACCCTTATCTAACCAATCCAGCACATTAGAATCCAGTCCTTAGCTTATCTGAACTCTTGTTTTAAGTCTGCCCTCCTTGAAATTCTTCTGGCTTTTGATATGCCTCTCTTCTGGATCTTCTCATTCATTAGTGGGTCTTTCTTTCTCTCCTGTTTGCTTCCTAAATGTTGATTTTTCCCCATAGTCTATCCTGGTTTTACACCTTATCGTACTTCTCATGTTATCTTTGGTTGACTTTATGTATTGCCATGGTGTCATCTGATAATACCATGAGCTAGCTTTATCAAATCGTACTGTTTCTTACTGGGCTTTATAGGAGTTATGTCATAGGGTTGTTGATAGGGATGTCTCATCTCTCTCAGACTCCTGTCCATTTGCCTACTTCATCTTTATCTCATAGCAGAAGAACACAGTCACTCTCAAATCTGTGACACAAGGCCACCCCTCACTCCCCCGAGTCTTGAGAATAGAGCTGATTAGTTTGGATAGATACAGATAGAACAGAAATGTGCAAGGCAGATGATACAGCTGGATAACCCTCACATCTAAATGTATCTTCCTAAATGTCGTTTCTCTGGCCCATTTTCTGTGTTTAAAACCAATGCCATGAGGATGTGAGGGTGATCTGGCTGTGACATCTGTCAGCCCATCGATCGCCAGTGTTGATTCGGCTGATCTGGTTTTCTAGGCGGGTGTCCCCTTCCTCCCCCACTCCGTGTGCGTCCCTCCCGAAGCTGTGCGCTTGGTCAAAGAGGACCACCTTCCCCAATACAGGAGGACTGTCAGTCAAGGGTATATGAGTAGCTGCGCTCGCTGCTAGACCCTCCAGAGGAGCTCTCAGGGACCATTTGTAGGAGAACGTGGGGGAGTCAAGCTTCCAGAACTCCAGACACGTCCAGATGAGGCGCTGCACACGGCAGTTTGCCTTTCTTTAAACAGACACACAAATACACACGGTCCCCTCCTTCCTGTAGTGCCTCCTCCTGATACGTTGTCCGTCACAGAATGTCCCAAATGCAGACGAGGCAGTTTTAAGGTGCAAATCTAGTATCATTTCTGGGCTTAAAACACATAGGAGTCTGAAAATGGCAGTTTTGTCCTTTTGTGACCTAGGTCTGGCCATATGTGTTTCTGGGCTCCTTTCTGGCTCCTCCCTGCCCTTCCCAGTATGCATTGTCTCAGACTCGGCCTTTGTTCACACAGTTCCCCACCCTCCTTTGTCTGCCTGTCTGTCTGACTCAGCCTTGAACCCACCTGGTGGTCCGTGACCCCTTGGCCATGCTGTTATCAGAGCAGTAATCATAGTGAACTCTGGGTGTCCGTTTCAGTTTCTTCTGCTAGACTCAGCTGCTTGATGTCAGGAAGAAATACTTAATTCGTGTTTTTATCCCCTGGGCCTTGTACAGAGCCAGGCATGGAGTAAGTGTTCACTAATGATATATTAAAACGACAGAAGAAGATCCAAATCTGTAACACCAAGATAGTCATCACTTTACCAGCAGTTCCGCTGAACACAAATAAAACTCATCCCAGTATCCCTTTTGGGGATCAGTTTTGGCCAGTTGCATAGAAAGATACTTTGTGTATCTGGTGACTGATTAAAGAAGCTGGTTATCCCTAAGAAGTGGTAGGATTTAATTAATTAATTAGCTCGAATAGGTTTGAATTAAGTAGATTAAATAATGGCTCAAATCAGTGGTTCTCAACCTTGGTTGCACATTAGAATCACCAAGGAAATTATTTAAAATAAACAAAACCCTGGCCCCTTTGCAGGCAATTAAGTCAGAATCTCTCAGAGAAGGACGGCATGGGATGCTGGTGTCGTAATTTATAAATATACTTGGCAATCCCAGTATTCAGTTAGGGTCGAAAACCACTGGTTTAGATAAAGGTTGGAGTGAGTTATCAGAAGTGGAGGTTAAGGGAAATTAGGATGAAATGAGATTAACTATAAACTTTTTAAATTTTATATAATCATAAAATGGGAGAGTCACTGGAATGGATCTTAGATATATCTATGTAGAGGCTGTACTGTAGTTGCTTTTTTTTTAAATTAAGATCTGATTGAAAATTTATCGGTGGCCAGAAATGTCCTGTTTCCTTAGGCAATCTGATCTATTTCCAGGTGTCATATGATTAACAGTGTCTTATTATATTGACTCATAACTGACTTTTTTGTGACTCTGCACATTATTCCTAATTCTGCCCTCTGGAGCAACTCAAATATCCCTGTTCCACAGGACCTCTAAATATGTGAAAACCATTCTCTTGCTTCCATAAAGTGATTTCTTATGTAGTTTAACATCCCTGGTTATTTCAGCCTTTATTCATCTGACATGAAAAGTAAGCTCCATGAGAGGTTAAGAAGCCACTTAGTAAGTTTTGGAGCACAGTTTGAAATATGCACTTGGGGTTGAGGAACAAGGTTGGGATAGAAGACAGAGTGATCTGTTCATTCTAGCTGAAACACTTAGGTCTGTTGTGTGCCATGCAGTGGGAGAGACAGGATAGAACAAGTAGATATTCTGTGTCCTGATAGTGCCTAGGGCGTCACTGAAAATGGACACCAAGAAAGGCTGAGGACGCAACAAAGGGAAACCTACATTAAAGTTCATCATGATTTTTGAAATCATTAGAGGAGACTAAGAACCAAGATATACAGAGGAAAGCGAGGTGGTGAAGGAGGCAAAGTAAATAAAGAGCTTCAAGAACATTCCAGAGGCCAACAGCGTCCTCTGTAACAGATGTTGTTGGTGAGAACCGTTTTAATGGTATGGCAGGGCAGAAACCATGTTGCTTTTATTCACATAAATTTGCATAGAACTGCGAGGAAATCCTTAAGATCTCCAGAAGACAAAGGGGGGAAACAATAGGAATGAAAAGTTCAAAAGAACTGTAAATACAAACATACGGAAAATAGTCAAGCCCAGTATTCAAAAGGTGGAAGTTAAAAATACAGTCTAAATTTAAAACAACTTAAACACGCAATGTTTATAGACTTCTGTGTCTGGCCATGATGGAGTGACGGGGGTGGGGGTGGGGGGTGGGAGTGGGGTAGATTTACGGTCTTGCCCGTACAACAGCAACAACAATAAAGAGACAGACAAAATACACGAAACAGTCGGTCTATTTGGATATCAGATGACAAAAGACACTCATCCCTGGGAGATGGAAAAGCAACGAGGTAAGCCTTCTGATTGCCCAGTTTATTGCCTTTGAGAGGGTTTCCAGTTTCCAGTAGAGGAAGGAGGAACTGAGGTGGAGTCCAGCAGACTTCCTGAGCCAAGGATGGAGCTAAGAATCTGGGAGAGCAAAGCAGCTGTAGTTCATAGGACAGACCAGCAGAGAGGAGAGGTCTGCAGAGGGCCTCCCCCGAGGACTCAAGAGCACAGAGCAGCACATGTGTGAGGAAACTCCCCAGGACAGGGAAGGAATCCTCTAAAGGGTTGGAGGGAATAGTCCTGATATTTGCATGGGGAATACTGTTCCTACGGGCTAGGCTGGAGAACTCCTGTAATTCCTGGAGCATTAGGAATGGAGCTATTTATGTAAAGCACTGAAAGGAAAAATAACTCTACCTAGAATTCTGTATTCAGCAAAAATACATTTCAACAACAAAGACAAGACCACCAACAGAATGGGAGAAAATATTTGGAAATTATACATCTGATAAGGGTTTAATATACACAGAATACGTGAACATATTTGTGTATGTATATGTATGTATCTCATATGTAGAATGTACAAAGAACTACAACTCAATAACAAAAACACAAACTTAACTAATTAATAATGGGCAAAGGACTTGAAAAGACACTTGTCTGATGGCCACTAAGTATGTGAAAATAATGCATATCAAAACTACAATGAAATATCACTTCAAACCAACTAGGATTGCTGTAATAATCTAAAAAATGGAATAACAAGTTTTGGCAAGCATGTGGGGAAACTGGAACCTTGGATGTTGCTGGTGTGACTGAAAGGACGCTACTACTGTGGAAAAGTTTTGTGGGTCCTCAGGGAGCTCAGCACACAATTACCATATGACCCAACAATTCTGCTCCTAGGTACAGACCGGAAGGGATTAAAAGCAGGGACTCAAGCAGGTACTTGTACACCAGTGTTCACAGCAGCACCATTCACAAGACCCGCTAGATGGAAACAACCCAAGGGTCCATCAACAGACGATGGGGTAAACAACATGGTCTGTCCATACACTGGAATATTACCTGGCTATTATAAGGAGTGAAGGTCTGATTCATGTCACAGCATGGATGAACCTTGAAGACATTATGCTGAGTCAAATAAGCTAGACACAAAAGGACAGATATTGTATGATTCTATTTATATGATTATCTAGAATTGGTAAATTCAGAGAGACAGTAGGTTATCAGAGTCTGAGGAATAGGGAGTTTGCTTAATGTTTCAGAGTTTCCATTGGGTGATTAGAAAGTTTAGAATTCTTAGTGAGGGTTGTATAATATTGTGAATGTAATTAATGCCACTGAATTGTACACTTAGCGATAATTAGCAAATTTTGTTAATTTTTTAACTAGAATTTTAAAGATGAATAATGTAATTACCAAAAACCATTGTGATTGTGTACTTTGAGTGGATGAATTGTATGGTATGTGAATTATGTCTCAGTAAAGCTGTTTTGAAAAAAAAAAAAAGCAAAATGAAGACATTCTCAGATTTAAAAAGCTGAAAGAATTTATTACCAGCAGACCCACATTGCAGGAAATGTTAAAAGATGTCCTTCAGGGAGAAAGGAAATGAAACCAAATGGAAATCTGGATCTACTGGAAAGAATGAAAAGCACTGGCAATGGTAACTACGTAGGTAAATATATAATATTTTTTCCTTATTGTTTAAGTGACTTTAAAAGATAATTGACCGTGTATTAGATTTCTAGTGCTGTGTAACAGATTATCTCAGACTTGGTAGCTTCAAACAGCACCCATGTACTAGCTCACAGTTCTGTAGGTGGAAGTCTGACACACTCTGGCTGGGTTTTCTGCTCCGGTATCCCAACAGCTGCTGTCAAGGTGTTGGCTGGCCTGAGTTCTCATTTGGAGGCTCTGATTGTCGGCAGAACGCGGTTACTTGTGACTGTACGCTGTCCTAGGACTGGCTGTCAGCTGGGTGCTGCTCGTAGCTCCCCGAGGCCGCCCACACTCCTTGCTGTGTGGCAGCCTCCACCTGCAGGCCAGTAGTGGCACATCCCAGTGTTCTTGTGCTTCCAATCTCTGACTTCCCTCCTGTGATCAGCTGGAGAAAACACTTGTTTTCTTATCTGTAAAGTAAGGATATTAGATCGAGGCGGGTTTTGTTTTTTGGTTTGTTTTTCTCAAAAAAGAGAATTTGTAGCAGTAGAACCATATAAATTGCAAATGAAATTTTGTATGGAACTCTAGAGACTAAGGGGAAAAACTGCAATCGACATAGCTCTTTTCTTCCTGCTCCTGGGAATTTCAGCACTGTAGATGTGTTTTTGGACTATCTCTGATGTTCCTCTTTGTGTGGTGGGTGTTTGCATTATACTCAGCCAAGTATGAGGGAGTCTAGGTTGATGGTTTATGAAACCTCCCCATGATAGCAAACCTTCCTCATGTTTCTTTTTTCTACCTTCTCCTCCTCAGGATCTTCATTACTGAAAAAAGCATCATCAAGAACAAGGAGGGCATGGAGACCAAGTTGTTAATGGCCCGGTCCCAGGTAAGTTGGGCTGCCTTCTTTGTTTTCCAACTGAGAACCCCTTTCTGCTTGAGTTTTGGAGTCCTTTGACTAGGAACTTGAGAAATTATATCTTGGACACTCTTCTCTGGGAGACTGGCACTATTTTGTTTGCTTGTTTATAGATGTAGTTTTATTTCCTTCCATGTAAAAGAAATAGAGGTTTAGCAGTGATGTGGGCAGGAGCCAACTGGGTGATATTGAGGATTCTGACAAAATGCTTTCATCCACACTGGGGATGAAGGCCACAGCATGCTTCCTCCCCACAAAATGATGTGGGAACTGGGAGTGTTCGTGCCTGGTGGGTCTCTCTGGCCCCTGGTTGTGCTAGATGTGGAGCTGGCTACGTGATGCCTCCCTGGGGAGCTCCTGTCAGAAGGAGCTCAGGCACAAGTTATGTACTTATCCAGGGGTGACCACAGCCAGGGCATGAGGAGCTTGGGGGATGGAACCTCTGGGAGCATCCAGGGTGGGAGACGGGGCCCCTGGTGCCTCGTTCAGCTTCCTCCCCTGGAGCGTCCTACACATACTACCTCTGCGTATGTGGAAAATCCCACCGAGGAGTGCTGTGGGTTTTGCTTTCACTGTGCTACATATTTTGAAGGAGTTAGGAAAACTAGTAATATTTACCCAGATGTTTACCGTTTTTGTTCTTCATCCTTCGTTCCTGAGATTTAAAGTTTCTCTCTGTTAATATTTCCCTTTTGCTTAAAGAACTACTTTTAGCGTGTCTTTTAGAGCAGGTTTGCTGGGGACAAATTCTTTTACTTCATTTGAGAGTATATTTTGCATCATTCCTGAAAGATATTTTCACTGGATATTCTGGCTTGACAGTTCTTGCAGCTTTTAAAAAGCTATTATTCCATGGTCTTCTGACCTTCATGGTTCTTGAGGAGGTATCCTTATTCAAGTAGGTGTTGTTTCTCTGTGTAGTCAGCATTTCTTTTTAATGTAGCTAATAAAGGCCTTGCTTCTGTGTCTGTTGTTTCTTTGTCCAATCTTCATTTAAAAAAAATGTCTACCATGGAGGCGCCTGGGTGGCTCAGTCGGTTGAGCATCCGACTTCAGCTCAGGTCATGATCTTGCAGTTCGTGAGTTCAAGCCCCACGTTGGGCTCTGTGCTAACAGCATAGAGCCTGGAGCCTGCTTCGAATTCTGTGTCTCCCTCTCTGTCTGCTCCTCCCCGGCTCATGCTCTGTCTCTCTCTCTCTCTCTCTCTCTCCTTCAAAAATAAAATAAAAATAAATTAAAAATTAAAAAAAATGCCTACCTACCAATGTTTAGGAAAAATGTTTTGGATAATTATTTTAGATCAGAAAACATGGTGAGTTTGGTCTCTGAAGCGTGAAGTTATACTTGAACTGAAGACTGCTGTGTCCCTCTTTTTTCTGCCTTGAATTGGGTTCTTTATTTCACATAATATAAATGTAGATTAACTTTTGGTGTCTGATGCTCCTTGCTGTAGGTGTCATAACAGAGTTGATTTAAATGCAAGTTCTGACAATTTCTAAACCTAGAGCATAACATGGAACTGGATCTTAGACGGTAGGTATCTAATAGCCATTCCTGTTAGGACTTGATCAGAATCCGAAATAAATACTACTCACTTCTGGAATGAATTCTGGCCCATTCTCTTTCCCTACCCCAGTGCTGTCTGCCTAATTCTCTTTCTGTCTGTACTCAGGAAGGAAGGGCGGAAATATATATCTGGCTTGATACAGATTTGTTCCATGTTGTAGGCACTGGTGACCTTCAAGGACGTACTTGTGAACTTCACCAGGGAGGAGTGGAAGCTGCTGGATACTGCTCAGCAGATCATGTACAAAGATGTGATGCTGGAGAACTATAAGAACCTGGTTTCCTTGGGTAAGACTAAGTTGTATTCTCGGAGATATCCCCCTGTGAGGATTTTGGTTCTTCATTGATCAAAAGGTATGGAGATCATCAAGCACATATATCAGAGTATGAGCTCGGGGCCAGGGATGTGATTTCCTTGGGGCAGAGAAGAGGGCTTTTGTACTCACTTCTACTTTTGTGTTTGTGTGTGGGATATATATATATACACATATACATATACATATACATATACATATACATATATATACACATATGTATCTGTAGCCTCCCCTTGTCTACTTTTGAGAGTCCCCCCGGGACTAAGAAGGGGTTGGGGTTGGGGCTGAATCTGGGATGCTCTTTGTGTCCAGGACAGAGCTTCCCAACCCTTGCCCAATTCTTTATCTTTCACCATGCACAGGGCATCAGCTTCCCAAACCAGATGTGATCCTCCAGTTGGAGAAAGGGGAAGAGCCGTGGCTGGTGGAGAGAGGGACGCACCGGGAGACCCACCCAGGTGAGGACCAGTCAAGAGGTGTTGTAGGTCATGGCCCGGAGGAGCATGAGGGGCTGGACTCCCTGGGCACAGTGGTCACTGGTTCTCATTTCTTTTTTTTTTTTTTTTTTAAATTTTTTTTCAACGTTTTTTATTTATTTTTGGGACAGAGAGAGACACAGCATGAACGGGGGAGGGGCAGAGAGAGAGGGAGACACAGAATCGGAAACAGGCTCCAGGCTCCAAGCCATCAGGCCAGAGCCTGACGCGGGGCTCGAACTCACGGACCGCGAGATCGTGACCTGGCTGAAGTCGGACGCTTAACCGACTGCGCCACCCAGGTGCCCCACTGGTTCTCATTTCTGAGGCAAAGACTGAGTTTATTTACCTTCTGTTTCCCCATGACCAGTCTTTCTACAGTCTTGCCACACGCCATTTGCATTCCGAGACAAACGTGTACTCTTCAGGAAAATTACCTTCCTGTTCATGTGCTTGGTTTCAGCCCTGTTGGTCTTGCTTTCCTGGTTCTTAGGCTAATTCTAGTGTCGCCATGCTCTCATGTGTCACACAGTCTTCCCTTTCATCCTCACCTGTCTTTTCCCTTTCCTGTGGCCCCTTCCCATGGCCTCGTGCTGTGGGGCTTGGTCACTGGCCACTCTTCTGAGTTTGCTGAGGGGCTTGCCAGTTCTGCTGGCTGAACTCCTTTTTCTCCAGAACTGCTGCTCCCAAAACACATCTTTCTTACTGTACTCCAGCTCTTTATTTTGTATTTTCTCAATTCTTACTTTTAATTCTTTTAATTAATTTTTTACTTTAAAGATTTTTTAATGTTCATTTTTTTTTTTTTAATTTTTTTTTTCAACGTTTTTTATTTATTTTTGGGACAGAGAGAGACAGAGCATGAACGGGGGAGGGGCAGAGAGAGAGGGAGACACAGAATCGGAAACAGGCTCCAGGCTCCGAGCCATCGGCCCAGAGCCTGACGCGGGGCTCGAACTCACGGACCGCGAGATCGTGACCTGAGCTGAAGTCGGACGCCCAACCGACTGAGCCACCCAGGCGCCCCAATGTTTATTCATTTTTGAGAGAGAGACAGAGCGCACGCGCACGTGAGCGGGGAGGGTCAGAGAGAGAGGGAGACACAGAATCCGAAGCAGGCTTCAGCCTCTGAGCTGTCAGCACAAAGCCTGACTCGGGGCTCGAACCCACAGACTGAGATCGTGACCTGAGCTGAAGTTGGACGCTTAACCGACTGAGCCACCTGGCTACCCCTAAGTGTACTTTTAAATACCATAAACTGTTTTTTGGTTTTCTTACATTTGGTCTTGTAGGTGACGGTCTCAAATTTCTGCCTCAAAGGCAAGTCCTTTAATACAGTGTTAGAACTTGATCATGCAGTTGCTTTGGGGCTGTGGGAAGAAAGATTGTCCTCTGTTTTCTTTTCATTTCTCTATTATTTCCTTTATTTTTTTCATCCACGTCTTCATTCATTTACAAGCTTTCCCAGGTGTCTCTTGACTGCTATCTAAAACTAACTGACTAGATCAGCAGTTTAGATTTTTATTGAGAATTTGCTGTCAAAAGAAATACTGAAACTCCATGTGCTTAAACACATGGAATTTAGGGGAATCTACCAGGCTATGTGAGCTTCATAATCAAAGTGGAAAGAAAGTATAATGAGTGGTGGCTTTAAAAATACAAATGATGAGATGATGAATGGATGCTACATATTTTAAATATAACTCACTAGAGTATTGTGTTACGTAATATATGACAAGTTTTAGGATTTTAATGAAGGGAAGAATCACATGTATGTGTTCAAACATGCCACTCACAGCTGTTCCCCATTGGTACCCAGCCCCCAGTCTGTATCACACATGTTCATTTTAGAATTTTCCAGTTGGCATTTGTGGTTTGAAAAACTTCTCCGTGGGATTTTGATGCCCTGGAAGGAGGGGACTGGAGAATAAGGGTGGTGTGTTCCTTATCAGAAATCATGGCTGCACGCATGCATGTGTGCACGCGTGCGCACACACACACACACACACACACACACACACACACATAAGGGGCTATTTACTCAGCCTTAAAAAGGAAGGAGATTCTGCGAACTACATCATGGATCAGCTTTGAGGATGTTATGTTAAGTGAAGCCAGACACAAAAAGATAAATAATATGATTAATTTACATGAGGTTACTTAAAGTAGTCGAAATCATAAAGACAGAAAGTGTGATGGTGCCTGCCAGGTGCTGGTGGGATGGGAGAAGGGGATTCCTGTTTAAGAGGCACCGAGTTTTGATTCCACAGAGGAGATGACATAAGGGGATGTCTGTACAACCATGCAAATGTATACCTGAGCTGTACCCTTAAAAATGGTTAAGATGGTAAATTTTATGTCATGTGTATTTTACCACGAGAAAAGAAAAGTCAGGGTGAGGGAGAAGCTAGTAGCTAACAAAGTGGTGACTGAAAACGGAGACTGGTGGGGGTTCCACAAAGAAGGCGGTTAGGGGCCTGGCACAGGGATTATCAGCAGGCCTGTTAGTTCCTGGCGCTGCGAAGATAAAGTTCCACAAACTGGTAGTTCACACAAGTGTGCTTTCTCAGAGCTCAAGGTCAGAAGTCTGAAATCAAGGTGTCAGCAGGGCCACACGCCCTCTGGCGCCTGGAGGACAGGATCCTTCCTTGCCTCGTGAGGCTCTGGTAGTCTCAGGTGTTCCTTGGCTTGTAGACACATCATTCCAGTCAGCCTCTGCCTTCGTGTCTGTCTTCTCTGTATGTCTGTCTCTGTATCTCCTCTCCTTTTTTTTTTTAAATTTTTTTTTTTTTTTCAACATTTTTTATTTATTTTTTTTGGGACAGAGAGAGACAGAGCATGAACGGGGGAGGGGCAGAGAGAGAGGGAGACACAGAACCGGAAACAGGCTCCAGGCTCCGAGCCCTCGGCCCAGAGCCCGACGCGGGGCTCGAACTCACGGACCGCGAGATCGTGACCTGGCTGAAGTCGGACGCTTCACCGACTGCGCCACCCAGGCGCCCCAACGTTTATTTATTTTTGAGACAGAGAGAGACAGAGCATGAACGGGGGAGGGGCAGAGAGAGAGGGAGACACAGAATCGGAAACAGGCTCCAGGCTCCGAGCCATCAGCCCAGAGCCTGACGCGGGGCTCGAACTCACGGACCGCGAGATCGTGACCTGGCTGAAGTCGGACGCTTAACCGACTGCGCCACCCAGGCGCCCCTTCTCTTTTATTTTTTATTTATTTATTTATTTATTTATTTATTTTTAAATTTTTTTTTTTAACATTTATTTATTTTTGGGACAGAGAGAGACAGAGCATGAACGGGGGAGGGGCAGAGAGAAAGGGAGACGCAGAATCGGAAACAGGCTCCGGGCTCCGAGCCCTCGGCCCAGAGCCCGACGCGGGGCTCGAACTCACGGACCGCGAGATCGTGACCTGGCTGAAGTCGGACGCTCGACCGACTGCGCCACCCAGGCGCCCCTCCTTTTTTTTTTTAAGTGTATTTATTTTGAGAGAGAGGGAGAGCGAGACTCGGTGCAGGCTCAGCACAGATCCCAACTGAGCCACCCGGGGCCCCTCTTCTCTCCTTATAAGGGCACACCCTGCTCCAGTACTACTTCGTTTTACCTGCATGTGCAGTGATCCTGTTTCCAAGTCAAGCTGCCACCTGAGATACGGGCACATATCTTATTTGGGGCACACAGTTCAACCCATACGCCACGTAAGAGTAGAATATTACCCCACTTGTGTAGGGAGAGATGGTACTTTGTAAACAGTGTTTTTGGGTGGGGGGAGCCTCGCTGGCTCAGTCGGTAGAGCATGTGACTGTTGACCTAGAGGTTGTGAGTCTGAGCCCCATGTTAGGCGTAGAGATTACTTAAGGGGCGCCTGGGTGGTTTAGTCAGTTGAGCGTCCAACTTGATTTCGGCTCAGGTCATGATCCCAGGGTCGTGGGATCAAGCCCTGTGTTGGGCTCTGTGTCAGATGTGAAGCCTGCTTAATGTTCTCTCTCTCCACCATTTCTTTAATGGTGTTTCTTTTCTAGGTTAAGAACCAACATTTTACCTAAAAGGCATTGAGAAACAGGCTTTTAACTAGAGTAAATAATGTGCAGTAATACAAGTACAAACAAAAGGGCAGAAAATCCCAGGAGAATAGGAGTTAGGGGCCAGGTTGTGAGTTAGTGTTCTCTGGTGTGAGTCCTATCAGTTGTTAAGTCTTGATGTCTCCAAACAAAGGAATCAGGATGTAAGACCAGAATAATGTTGTTGTTGTTGTTGTTGTTGTTTTGTTAGTGTTTTTTTATTTTTGACGGAGGGAGAGAGAGACAGAGCATAAGCGGGGGAGGGGCAGAGAGAGAGGGAGACACAGAGTCTGAAGCAGGCTCCAGGCTCTGAGCTGTCAGCACAGAGCCCGACGCGGGGCTCGAACTCACGAGCCGTGAGATCATGACCTGAGCCGAAGTCGGACGCTCAACTGACTGAGCCACCCAGGCGCCCCTTTTTTTTTTTTTTTTAAGACCAGAATAGTGTAAATAATGATTACTATGGTATTGCTTTGACCACACGTGTGTCAGAGTCTGTGATGAACTCATACCGTACACTACTTAATGACAATCTTACGCCACAGTTAACTGTCGCTCCTTGGATTACAGATAAGCAAAGTGATGTTTGAAAAGTTTAACAACTTGTCTGAATTCACCACTAGTAGTGTTACAGCTTAGAATCAGAGCCTGTGGCTGGATAACGTGTGTACAGTTGCTTTTCCTGCCTGTTGCTTGGCCTTTCTGAGGTTCTTGGTGCCAAACGTCTGGACATTATCGTGTTGCACTCTGCTGGTGTCAGGAACAGGCACTCCCTGGCATAAGGCTGAACTCGTGGTTTAGGAATGTGAAATTGTAGTGTGAAGAAGGCATGTCAGGGGGAGGGCCTGGCAACAAGTAGACATGTTAGGTTCTTACATCATTAATAGTTTAGATCATGGGAGTGCCATAAGGGATTTCCCTTATTGCCACCCAGCACTGAATATCCTGATCCCGTGTGTCCTGCCCAGTCCTGTGGCTTCCCCTTGGCCTCACTGCTTCTCTTCTGTGCTGCACAGCCCAGCACCCTTCCTGTTTGCTGCTCTCCTCTTTGCTTTCTTACTAGGAAGGCAGCTGTATAAGCAGCTCGTGCAGCCTCCATACTTCACATCCCACTGTTTGGACCTTAATGGTTTTTTAGTTACACAAAGGTTCCTCATTTCTTTCAGATTTGGACACTGCGGTTGAAATTAAATCATCAGTGTCCAGTAAGAGCATTTCTAAAGATAAACAATCCTATGGCGTTAAAATGGAAGGAATCCCAAAGAACGATCTCTGGTATTTGTCATTAGAAGAAGTCTGGAAGTGTGAAGACCAGTTGGACAAGTATCAGGAAAATCAGGAGAGACATTTGAGGCAAGTGGCATTCACCCAAAAGAAAGCACTTACTCAGGAGAGAGTCTGTGAAAACGGTAAATATGGGGGAAATTGTCTTCTTCCTGCTCAACTAGTGCTGAGGGAGTATTTCCACAAACATGACTCACATACTAAAAGTTTAAAACATAATTTAGTTTTTAGTGGTCATCAGGAAAGCTATGCAAGTAATAGTAGCGAATGTGGTCAAACCTTCTGTCAAAACATTCATCTTATTCAGTTTGCAAGAACTCAACCAGGAGATAAGTCTTACAAATGCCCCGATACTGTCAACTCTCTTACCGGTGGTACAGCCCTTGGTGTATCGAAGGGCATACATAGGGAGAAACCATATGAATGTAAGGAGTGTGGAAAATTCTTTAGCTGGCGTTCTAATCTTACCAGGCACCGGCTTATTCATACTGGAGAAAAACCCTATGAATGTAAAGAGTGTGGAAAGTCTTTCAGCCGGAGTTCTCACCTCATTGGACATCAGAAGACTCACACTGGTGAGGAACCCTATGAATGTAAAGAGTGTGGAAAGTCCTTCAGCTGGTTCTCTCACCTTGTGACCCACCAGAGAACTCACACAGGAGACAAACTGTACACGTGCAGCCAGTGTGGGAAGTCATTTGTTCACAGCTCCAGGCTCATTAGGCACCAGAGAACTCATACTGGAGAGAAGCCTTATGAATGTCCTGAGTGTGGGAAGTCTTTCAGACAGAGCACACATCTCATTCTGCATCAGAGAACTCACGTCAGAGTGAGGCCCTACGAATGTAACGAGTGTGGGAAGTCGTATAGCCAGAGGTCTCACCTTGTGGTGCACCATAGGACTCACACGGGACTGAAGCCCTTTGAGTGTAAAGACTGTGGAAAATGCTTTAGTAGAAGCTCTCACCTTTTCTCCCATCAGAGGACCCACACTGGAGAGAAACCATATGAATGCCACGACTGTGGGAAGTCCTTCAGCCAGAGTTCTGCCCTCATCGTGCATCAGAGAATTCATACTGGAGAGAAGCCATATGAATGCCGCCAGTGTGGGAAAGCCTTCATTCGGAAGAACGACCTTATTAAGCATCAGAGGGTTCATGTTGGGGAAGAGACCTATAAATGTAATCAGTGTGGGATTATCTTCAGCCAGAACTCTCCGTTGATAGTACATCAAATAGCCCACACTGGAGAGCAGTTCTTAACTTGTAACCAATGTGGGACAGCGCTTGTTAATAGCCCTAACCTCATTCGATATCAGACAAATCATATTAGAGAGAATCCTTATTAATATTACGAATGTGGAAAGTTCTTTACAAAGAGCAATAACTTGGTTTTACATTAGAAACTCCTTCTGGAGGGAAGCAGTGTAGATGTAATCTGTGCAGAAATGCTTTCAATCTTGTCACTACCCTTTTGTGCACTAGAGAAATGGTCCCAGAAGGAGAAATAACCGACAGATTTCATTGTAGTACAAAAACACATCAGCTTTTCTTTCCACAAGTTCCTATAAAAGCAGTTGTCCTTGGAGCATTCTTGACCGAGCCTTAAAATGCTAGAATCTGAGAAGGAACCATTAAGTAGGTGGGAGATTATCCAGCTTCATTGCCTTCTTCAAAAAGATGTCAGTCAGAATGATACTTCAGAAAGATAAGTCAATGAGAGTTCCTATTGCAAAGAATAAAAAATTGATAGTTATTGTAAAAAAGTGGAAAATAATATTCCAGTGAAATAACCTGCCATATTTTTACTTGATTGTCCTTCTGGGACAGTTAGTAGTGTCTACTCTTTTATGTGTCTGATATAAACCACATTTTGGTTAGCAGGGAAAATGCTTAAAATTAATGTAAAGCTGAAAAAGAACACATTTACTAGTAATGGTACTTATTTTAAGTATATTTGCATGTGAGCAAGAATTGAAAAACTCTCTGGATAATGAACAGAATCGATTTGTTAGGTGATGGGATTGAGTGAGTTTTATAGTTTATTCCATGTTACTCCAATAATTATTTGAAGGTATTTTTAAACATTAAAAAGGATATCCAGTTTCTCTATTCTATCATCAAGGATGCTTAAGGACCACCTGCTAGCAAGTTTCCCATTCTACGTTGTTTGGGTCCTGGAATTGTGCTCTTTGAGACCGTGTGCTGAAGGCTCCTGGGAATTTAAACACAGGGTTTCTTTGGACTTTGAGACCTAGAAGATTAGGTGTTTGAGCACATGAGGGAGGGTCCCCTTTGAGTGGGAGCAGGTACCTGGGCCATTCTTAGAGCAGCTATGCTCATGAAATAAACAGCACTGCTCAAAGCCACCCTCCTTCCAAGGTAGTCTTTTATCTTTATAAAGGAAACTTAGTGGCTAAATGCCACTAAGTGGCTAAATGTCAACAAGCTTGAGCTACACTACCCGAGTTGAAATTCCACCTCTGTCCTTAACTTGCTGGGTGAACTTGGGCATGCTGCCTAACATCGGTGCCTCTTCTGTAAATTAGGGACATTACTTACCTTGTAGGACTGTGGTGAGTATTAACTGAGTAAACATATAAACAGCTTAGAATAGTGCCTGACGTATATTAAGTGCTTTATTGTTGTTAGCTGTGGTAACTGGTGTCACTGTTGTTGCCCCGCCTCTGGTGTGCGTCATTGAATTTAAACCTGCTTGCCAGTAAGCAAGAGCTCCTGGAGCTCTCACTTCCTTCCCAGCCACGTTTCCTTCTTACCTACATCAGCACTTCTCAGCCTGAGGAAATCACTACCCGTAGTGGGTGTATCGACTCACTTCTGAGGATCGGTAAACAACTTTTAATATTGTATGCAAAATCATCTTGTTTGTACAGAAGTTTTCTCTTCTAGGGAGAGAAGCCTGATCTTCAGATTCTGTGGTAAGTTCATGACCCAAAAAAGATTCAGAAAGAGAACCTGTTCTAACTCTCTGTTTCATTCTATAAATGGATCTCTGTGAAGGACTAGCCATTATTTGCCATTTTCTAGCAAACAAAATATATTTTAGATGCTTAATGATTGATTGTTGAGTGATAAGTATTTTTGAGACCAGGAGGACAAAGATCTTGATGTCTCTCTCCCAGGAAAAATCTAGAAATGACTGTCAAGAGTCATGAGACTTCACAAGGAGCAGGAGACCATCTAACATGTAATCTTCGTTCCAGTTTTAGTATATGTGCTGCCGAAGCGAGTACCTAACGTGTAATCTTCATTGTACAGTTGAGATCAAGTGAGTTGGCACTGGTCTCACATTTTGAGTGAAGTCAGACCAAGAACTAGATCCTGGGTTCCTCAATTAGTGCTCCGTTCTTCAGTGCATATATATATCATTCGCATGTATAATGTACTCCTATCAGAAATCGTTTTCATGGTAAGCAGTGGTTCTTAATGGGAGTCGAAGAGTGGTCCCTTAACCGGGCCTCTTAGAGTTTCTGATAACCTATGGCTCAATTTTCCTCCACTGTATAATGGAGTTATTTCTAGTATCTACCTCAGAGGGTTGTTGTGTGGATTAAGTGAGATAATGTGTATAAAGTATTTAAAACAGTGCCTGGCCCACAAGTACTAAATGTGTTAGCTACTACTACTGTTATTAACACACCAAGGAATGTAGGAAGAGAGAAATGTCTACGGATGGTCTAAACTAACTAAACATTGCTTATGATAGTGCAAACTTTGCAATATAGAAATGTATAATAGCAAAATGGTTATAGCGTATCCGTGTCATGGAGTATTACACAGACATTGAAATTAATGCAAACTGTTGACAGGAAAAATGTTGATGTTGTCATGTGTTTTGAAAAAAGCATGATGAATAGTTGTTAATATGGAGTAAACTGAAATGTATAAAAATAAATCAATTGTAAATAACTGAAATGAATCTTGCTTAAAACTCTTCGGGAAATTTGTCAAAAGATTAAGAGCAGTTAACTTTCTTTTTTTTCTTTATTCTTGTTTTGTTTTGTAGTTTTCTATTTTTTCCCAAAGTCTCTTCAACAAATATAAATTACTTTTATATTACAGTTTCTTCAGTAAAGGAATTTTTTCTCTTCCAAAGTTTTTGTCTACAAATAAGCTGCTAGAACCTTAACCGTGGAACTTGGCAGCAGATAAACCAGTGGTTGGCTGGGGATGGGAGAGTGATTGACAGCAGACGGGACCCCAAGGGAACCATTAGGGATGATCTGTATCTTGACTGGTGGTGGTTCCATGACTGTACTTGTCTGTTAAACTCATCAGAGTATACATTTCAAGTGGGTCCAGTTTGTTGTATGCAACTTTTATCTCAATAAAATTGATTTTTTCAAAATACTCAGCAAACCAGGAATTTCTGGGAAATCAGAGAAAATCTGCAGCTCCAAGTAACCCATAGTAACAGTAGTAGTAGTAGCTGAGTTTGTAGCTCATCTTCATTTATAGACAGCTTGATACAAGGTAGCCAAGCTAAGCCCTTTAATACAATAGATTCCTTCTGTCTATAACCCTGGGAGTGACATGCTGTTGCCCCTATGGTTAAGGGAACTAGAGGTTGGCAATTTAGGTAATTTGTCCCCATTTACATAGCTAGTAAATGGTGACGTTTCATATGAAAAATAACTGGTAAGTGTGTGGCAGATCTCAAACAAGACAATGTCTGGCGCTTTGTAGAGGATCTTAACAAAATTAGCCAGTTCAATATAAAAAATACACAGTACCATTGTTATTTATCTCCTTCAGAGACAAATTCACTCAGACCTCACTCAATGTCCTCTGTCTCCCTCTATGTTATCATTGTGTCATATCTTAAAATGATGCAGGGACTGAGTGGAAATTAGGATGTAAAGGGAAGAAAGTAAATTGCTGTTAAATGCCACAAGTGGTGGCATGTAAGTTACATGCACCGTCTCGTTTAATCCTCACATGAATTCTGTTCATGTGTGCTACCTACTTCTGTTTGGAGTTCACAGTGACTTGCCCCAAGTTGCAGAGTAAGTGGAGGAAGACCCAGGGTTCAAGCGCAGATCACTTTGGCTCCAGCACGTGGTGTTTCCACTACTACCTGCCGACTCCACATGTGGTTAAGGGTCCTGGCACTATCCTAAGGGTAAGGGCAAACCACAGGAATTTTAAGAGAGGTCCCAATACAATCAGTCACCGTTGCCACAGGCACATAATGATTTGGAAAGTACTGTCTTTTTTTTAAATTTTTACGTTTATTTTGAGAGAAAGAGGAAGGGAGAGAAACCAAAAGAGAGAATCCCAAGCTGATAGCACAGCTCAAACTCACGAACCGTGGGATCATGACCTGAGCCGAAATTAAGAGTGGGAGCTTGGGACGCCTGGGTGGCGCAGTCGGTTAAGCGTCCGACTTCAGCCAGGTCACGATCTCACAGTCTGTGAGTTCGAGCCCCGCGTCAGGCTCTGGGCTGATGGCTCGGAGCCTGGAGCCTGTTTCCGATTCTGTGTCTTCCTCTCTCTCTGCTCCTCCCCGTTCATGCTCTGTCTCTCTCTGTCCCAAAAATAAATAAAAAACGTTGAAAAAAAAAATTAAAAAAAAAGAGTGGGAGCTTAACCGACAGAGCCACCCAGGTGCCCCTAGAAAGTATTAACATTCATCCATGAATTAAGCACACACTGATTAATCTGTGCATTACCATTCCTGAAAGGCAAGATGGTGAAATGTTTGGTTTAGTTAACTTAGCCCTTAAATAACTGGGAAGCTGACCATGTGCCCAGTGTCTCAGCAGCTGGTGAACGGGAATTAGCATTGGTTGAAAGAAATGGTCTGTAAACAGCTGTTGGTTGAGGTTCGCAAGTTACTCCGACAATGAGATCAATTTAGGAGACAGATGGCAAGGCAATAGAGGTGCCATAGATTTGTGGTGTCAGGTTGGAAAGGCCAGCTGCTTTTCACTGCACACACCAGAAATTCATCTTTCACTTATTTTTAGTGACAAAGTTCTATCACAGACCTGCGGGAAATGATTAGATGTAGGGTGTATTACCTTACAAATGAGCTCTACCCCGACTACCTTTTATGCATTGAATTTTGTGCTCCCAAAATTCGTGTGTTGAGGTCATCCCCCATTACCAGAACGTGACCTTACTTGAAGAAAGGGTCTTCACAGAGGTAATCGAGTTCAAAAAGTCATTCGTGCAGGCTCTAATCCAGTATCAATGGTATATAATAGGCAGAGGCCTGTAACAGATGCTTCCCTCACACCCCTCGGAAGGAACCAGCCCTACCAACAGCCTGAGTTTGGACCTCTAGCCTCCAGAACTGTGAGATACATTTCTGTTGCTGAAGCCCACACTCTGGTAGTTTGTTACAGCTGACCTAGGAAACTAAGACACTGCTTTACTTAAAATTGCAGCCACCCCTCTGGCACTGCTAGTCCCCTTTATCCTATTCTTTTCATTTTTCAGTAGTAGTTCTTATCTGTCAGTCATCTGTCTTCCCTTGCCAAAATGAATGCTTCCCAAAGGATCTGTCTTAATTACTGATATATCCTCTGGCCTAATACAGTGGCTAGCTCATTGTAGTCATTCAATAAATATTTGTTGAATGACTTGAAGAAATAAACACGCATCCACTGAATCTAGAAAGGGGAATGCCATAAACTTATGGCCGACCAGCACCTAAACGTACAGAACTTTTGTAGCAAAGAGGAACGGGAGAGGACAGTTACTGGACGGTGAAGCAACAGTGCTTGCCACGTAGAAATAACATCCTAATAGATACCACAATTTATTACAGAGGGTTTTACTTGGAACTTGGTCACTGAAGTGACCTTGGTCACTGAAGCCTAAAAGGTGCACGCAAGACCAAAGGAATAAAAATAACAGACCATTTTAAAGAACGACCGCAAAAGGTTTCGACCTACTACTGAACAAGTGGTATATACTTACTATAATGACGGGGTAACAACACGGGGTGCCCCGGCATAGTGTTGGCCAGGAGTCAGCCCACAGTGGACATAGACCAAATCTGGCCTTCTGTCTACTTCTGTCATTTCCGTTTTACCAGAGCGCAACCGTGCTCATTCACATACATGTTGGCCGTGGCTGCTCTTGTGCTACAAGGGCAAGGGTCAGTAGTTGTGACAGACTGTGGCACACAAAACCTAAAACATTTACTGACTGATTGTTACAGGATGAATTGTCTCCCCCTGCAAATTCCTATGCTGAAGTCCTAATCCCCAGTAACTCAGAATGTGACTGGGGTCTTTCAAGTTTAAACATTTTAAATTAAAATAATGATACTAGGGTGGGTCCTCATCCAATGTGACTGGTGTCCTTATGAGAGGAGAGGAGGACACAGATACAGAGGGACAACCACGGGAGGACACGGGGAAATAACCTGCTACAAGCCAAGGAGAGAGGCAGTAGGAGAAACCAACTTGGTCAACACCTTGATCTCTGACTTTCAGCCTCCAGAACCGTGAGAAAATAAATTTGTCGTTGAAACCACTCTGTGGTACTTTATCAGGGCAGCACTAGCACACTTATTCACTGGACTTTGACAGAAAAAGTTTGCAGGCCCCACTGCAGGGAAATACCAGTGGAACAAAGTTTTGGCTGGAGACAGTCATGGATACGTCATAGGCAAAATAACGGCCCCTGGAAGATGTCCACATCCTATCCTAGAATCTCTGAATATGCTATGTTTATGGCAAAAGGGAATGAAGTTGGCTAATCCTGCGTTCCCCAAAGATGCCCAGTGTAATCCATACATCCTTAAGAGTGAAAGGGGGAGGGGCGCCTGGGTGGCTCAGTCGGTTGAGCGTCGGACTCGGCTCAGGTCATGATCTCACAGCTCGTGAGTTTGAGCCCCACATGGGGCTCTGTGCTGACAGCTCAGAGCCTGGAGCCTGCTTCCGATTCTGCGTCTCCCTCTTTCTCTGCCCCTAACCCACTCGCATTCTCAGTCTCTCTCAAAAAAAATTAAAAAAAAAAGTGAAAGAGGGAGACAGGAGGAGGCCAGAGGGAACAGGATTCAACTGTTGGCTGGTTTTGAATATGGAGGGAATGGGCCACGATCCAAGAAATGCAGGTGGCCTCTCAAATCTGGAAAAGACAAAGGAAAGGATCCTTTCCCAAGAGCCTCCAGAAACGGATGGATCCCTGCCAACACTTTTAGCCTCGTAAGACCCGTGCTAAACTTCTGACCTACAGAACTGTAAGATACATTTGTAGTTTAAGCCACCAAGTTTGTGGTAACTTACTGATCTCGTTTTGGGTCCTCTGTCCTCCTCTCTCTCTCTGCCCCTTCCCCGCTTGCACCCATGCGCACGCGCTCTCTTTCTCTCTCTCAAAAATAAAAAAGCATTAAGAAATGTATATAAAAAAGAAAATTAATAGAATATGAGAAACTAGTATAAAACAGATTGTTTAACAAACCAGTGGGCAAAGGATGGTAACTACATTTCAGTGTAAAACTTTTCAGTCTTTCTGTCTCCATCTAGTATTTAATGTATCTAGGATTTATTTCACTTTAGGATGTCCTTGGTAGAGCAGTAAAAAGTAATTTTATTAAAGCAACTCTTGAGTACCTATCTTTTTAGTCTCTGTGTAACAAATATTCTGTGTTGCATACTGAAGTTCCACAGTGGTCTAGAAAAAGCACTTGTGTGATTATTTGATTTGACAGCTTAACTTGACTAAAAGGAGAGACAAGGCACACTTAGGGATGTGGCATTTTCTCAAAAATCAACCAAGTGAGCTTGTCACTTCAAGGAAAATAAATGACAGTGGTTTTTTTTTTTTTCCAACATAAAGTTTGAGTTTTCAAGTGAATAGAAGAGTTTTGGAAAACTTGTACTGCCACTGTGAATTTCACAGCTTCCCAATACTTAAGATCAATTATAATACTATTGAATAAGATTTTTCAAATTGTAAAACGAAACGTGTCAACATTGTCAAGATCTGCATAAATCAGTGGATATTTTCCAAGTGACCAATTTATGATGCTACAAAAGCATGAATGAAACTATCCATTCAAAGTGCAAGACAGACAAATAGATTTTAACGTAATAGCGTGAAGTCACCAACGTGGTTTCAGACTGCACACCGCAACTAAGGTTTCCCTTGTTCAGCTTGTGCTATCCAAGGGTATCCACAGTTATCTGATAAGCATATTAAAATATCCTGTCCTTTTCCGGGCGTCTGGGTGGCTCAATCTGAGCATCGGACTCGACCCTGCCTCAGGTCATGATCTCACGGTGGCTGAGTTCGAGCCCCACATCGGGCTCTGCACTGGCTGTGTGGAGCCTGTTTAGGATCCGCCTCCCCCCCTTCAAAATAAACATTAAAAAAAAAAAAAACCCAACCCTGTCCTTTTCCAACTGCATACCTGTGTGAGGCTGGATTTTCTTTAAATACTTCACAAAAACAAAAACAACACATGCAACAGATTGTGGAAGCAAACACGAGAATCCAGCTGTTTTCTATTTAGCTGGACGTTTAAAAGATTTCTCGCAGGAGAAAAATGTAGAACGATGCCACAGCTCACTACTTTTTTTAAAGGAATATTCATTAAAGTGTCACGTTAACGTGTTACCATGAATTTTTGAGTTATTAAAGAAGAAACTTGGACTTTATAAGCATTTCGGAAACGCAGAGAACTGTGAACATTTTTACCTCAACTTACGCCACTCCCGCCTCTGTGCTGGTGCCGTGAGTTGCTGTAAATCTCGGGGGGTACTTACGGCTGCCAGCGCGCCCCGACTCCCCACCCGAGAACCCGAGCTTCTCGGCAGCAGCGCCCCCATCCGGCGGCCCGCGCCGCGGGGCCTCCTGCAGAGGCTGCTGGGAATTGTAGTTCGCTCTGCCCCGGGGCCGCGCAGACGCATTTCCGGTGCGTCCCTTACGGTCGCGGTTGGCTGGGCCCCGGCCCGAAGAACCTTGTTTCGGGGTCTGTGTCAGTTTCCCTTCTTGGTGGTGACCGGAGCCGAAGTGGGCTGGCCTCGTCTTCCCCGGGGGCCGTGGCCGAAGCACTCGGGCGGCCGCCGCAGAATCAGAAGGGAGGACAGAGCCAATCTGACTGCAGCTCCAGGAGGCGGAGGCAGCCAGTCTTCGCCGAGTCCCACGGCTGCTCGCGGAGGGGTTAGTGGAGCCGGACGCGGCCAGTCCCTTACGTTTCCAGGCAGCGGGACTGTGCAGACCAGTGTGACCCGGCCCCCTCCTGCCCGGACTCGGAACAGCCGTCCGATCGCGGCTGTGTTGGCAAGGGGCGCGTGGGAGGCGGGGAACCGCGTGGCTCCGCGGGGCAAGCAGTCTCGCCGGCGGGAAGGGCGGGTGCTGGGGCCTCGGACCCTCCTTCTTTGGGTGCAGGAGGGTCTCCCCTGCTTGAGGGTGGGAGGGCGGGGAGACCCTTCACGATTCTTTTTCCTCCGGGCAGCCCTCGGGTCCTGCCACCACCCGCGGGACGCACAGAACTGACCGTGGGGATGGCCACCAGGGTCCGGACAGCTGCCATCTGGGTGAGTAGGGGTGTTTCTCTCCTTTCTGAAAAGCGCTCCCTGAACTCCGTCTTTAGCAGGGTGAGAGTTGGTCATGACCTCCCTCTCCCCTCTCCTCTTCCAGGACGCTGGGCCTCCTTTAGAGGATGTTAGACTGTCCAGGAATACTTGGCCATTAGACTTTTTACAACTTTCAGTTTCCTTTCCGCCCATTTTGTATCCTGCGATTTGAGTTAAACAAAGGGTTATCATCTCTCGTCTTTTACATCCAAAGTATTTGAGCCTCATTTGAGAAATTCGGCACTCGTTTATTCTCTTATTCAACAGTTTTTATTGTCTTGTGTTTGTTGGACCCGGAGTCAGGTGCTAAGAGTGCAGAGATAAGTTGTTGTCCTGCATTGTGAGAGCAGAGGTCTGGTGGGGCTGGTGGACAAGAGAACCTGGAGGCATAGTGACAAGTTAATAGGTACTCAAACAGGCTGCACAAGTGCATGGGGACACAGCAGAAGGTCAGTTTTGGAGGTGAGGGTACTCCAAGAAATGCTTCAGTGATTAATAAGAGATTCTTAACCGAGGTTTAAAAGGTGAATGTGAATAAGGGACTGAAGGTCAGCCTAGGAAAAGGAGGCAACATGCAACTTTGAGAGGCTTGAAATGACTTAGTATGTTGGTGAACTTTGATCACTTTAGGGTTGCTGAGGGTTTGCAGGTAGTGGTGAAATACAAAGAAATGAGGTCAGGGGCACCTGGGTGGCTCAGTGGTTAAGTGTCTAACTCTTGATTTCGGTTCAGGTCATGATCTCATGGTTGTGAGATCAGGCCCCGTGCTGGGCATGAAACCTGCCTAAGATTTTCACTCTCTCCCTCTGTCCCTCTCCTGCTCTCACGCATGTGTGCATGCTCTCTCTCTCTCTCTTTCTCTTTCCCTCTTTCAAAAAAAAAAAAAAAAAAAAAAGGCCAGAGCCATAGGCAGGGACCAGATCATAGAGGGGTTTGAAGATCACCTTAAAAACTTGGATTTTATTCTCTTGGGGAGAGAGATTTATTGGAGTGATTTCTCAAAGGACTTTGGGTTGGTGGGCAGTGGGCAAGAGAAGACAAGGGTTTAAGTAAACTAGTAGTTTTGAGAAGAAAGATGGTAAAGAGGCAGAAGTGAGTCAGGGGGATAGAAGGTATATCTCTATGCTAGCGTGTAGGGAATGTTCTCAGTGGTATTACAATAATGTGCGGTGACAGTGGCTATGCTTGTGGTGAGCACAGCATCACACAGACCCGTCGAATAGCTGTTGTACACCTGAAAGTAATGCAGCGTTGTGTATCAACTCTACCTCAATAAGATAAATGAGTAAATAAGCAAGTTAGGAAAATATGTAGAAGAGACTAATTTAAACAGTGGGGGGGCAGAAGCATCTGGACTTGGTAACTAGTTGGGTGCTGGTTGTGAGGGAGACAGGAGAGCCAGGGATGGCTGCTGGAATTCTGCTCTGGGGGCCTGGGTTGGGAGTGGTAGTGTTCCCTGAGTCAGCGAGGACTGTTGGAGGTGTTTTGGGGGCTGGGGGGCGGGCTTTTCTGTTTTGTATGGATTGGACTCTCCCCTTGTTGAGGGCAGGTGAGTCAGCGTGTGTCTCAGGAGAAAGATCCGGACAGGTTGCACTAGTTAGGTGTGGCCACATTAGCTGAAAGAGAGTGGTCAGGATGAGGAGCAGACGAGGACAACGCCCAGGGGGTTGACGTGGGAAGGTAGCAGCGGAGGGGCTGGAGACTGCGAGGGAGCCCAGAAGAGATGAGAGAAAACAAGAGACCTGTGTTTTAGAGTTAAAAAAAAAAGCCCTCAACACTGGTTGCCATGTGAGAGACGTCCCGGGGGGGGGGGGGGGGGCAAGTGACATTAGGTCATAAAAGTTTAAATTGGATTGAGTGTGATGGTAGTGGTGTGTGTTGCTGGTAATATTTCCAGAACAGAGTGTGAGTGTGTCTGCACCTTCAGCAGGGAAAGAAGGTAAGGGAACAGCAGCAGGTGGCTGCAGAGACGGGAATGGGGATGGTGATGTAGAATTGAGGCAGTCGTGCCGCTGCAGTGGGAGGAGAGTGGGAAGAGAGTGGGAGCTTGGGGACAATCCAGTGAGATACTTTGGTACAAAATCAGTCTGAAAAGAAATAGGTTTCCTACTTATAAATACTTACCAATTTAGGAAATACAGTGAAAGAAAATATCCTATTTACAATGGCAAAAGATAAAACTGCTACAAACCTAAAACATGTAGAGGACTTGTGTCTGAAAGCTTTCCAACATTGCTACTTAACATTTACACGGTGTTTACTATGTCCTAGGCGTGGGTCTAAGCACTTTACACACGCAAATCAGGCTCCCAGCTCTGAGTTCTTAACGTGACAGTATTCACCCTTTCAAGATAAAGAGCATCCTAATAGATAGAAACCATACACTTCGGTTTTTGAAATGTTTGCTCATTTTTTCATTCTCTGGGTATTTGCTGAGCACTCACTACGTTCCAGGCCCCCTGCAAGGTCCCAGCCATGTGCTGTTGAACGAGACTGACAGAATCCATGCTCTTGGGGAGTTTGTATTCTGGTGGAGGGAGGCAGATGACAAAGAAAACGGTGAAGAAACTACTCAAGTAAAGAGAAGATATCAGAGTTGAGTTATACGTAGAATTAAAACTGGTAATGTCAAAGATTGGGTGACTGGAGAAGGCCCCGCTAAGGAGGTGACATTAAGTCAAGGTCTGAGTTCCAGGAGCAGGTCAGCCGTGGCAGGAGGATGGTCATGAGGTAGGAGAAGTCTTGTGCTGTTGTCACATGGAAGGAAGGCCTGTGTGACTGGGGATGTGGGGGAAGGGAAGGGAGCAGACACAGAGCTGGGCAGAGTCCAGATCAGGCTGGTAAACTATTGTGTTACGAAAGGGGTCCACGTGACATAGGTAGGTTTTTCAAAGACCCTTCTTGCTGCTGAGTAAAGAACAGTTACAGATGGGCAGGAGTAGACACAGTGGTAGGAAAGGGGTGGCCAGTTAGGTCACGGCAGAGGAGAGGTGGCGGAGGTTTTTTCTAGGAGGGTAGAGACGGAGAAACTGGACAGACTAGAGGCCGTTTGAAAGCAGAGCCCTCTTTTCTGAGAACCACCTGACGCTTTCATTTAGCCCGTTGACGTTTTTTCAGAATGACTTATTTTCTTTAAGCAGTCCTGTATTTTTTGCCATTCCGACCGAATTTGGTAATCAGTGTGTACTACGTGTGAGATGTGCTGCTAGGTCTTGCGTAGCTACGATTTAATGCCTTTAGTTAGGAGCCAAGTTATACCCTTGGTCAGTGTCGGCTCACGATTTGAACTCAGGTTGGTGGCTTTATCCCCGTTTCCTTGGCCGGTGTCCTCTACTGCTTCAGGCTGTAGGCTGGGAATTTCTCAGGACACAGATTCCAGCATTGTGAGCCCTGACGGGAGTTACTATTTACCTATGAAGGGTTACTTCTCAGCTCCTCGGACCCCGAAGATGGCAAAAGTGGGACCAGTGAAGTATGTAGCTGTGCCCTAGGCAGAGTGGGTGGGTGTGGCCCAGTCTCTGGGGAATGATTGAGAGAAACTGGGTTTCTTTCGTTCCTTTTTTTTTTTTTTTTTTTGAGAAGAACACTTCTTTTAATTATTTTACTTATTTTGAGTACATAATTGTGGGTGTCCAAATTAGACACTTTTTGGTACTTCCTTTACAGTAGAGCCACATTGTGGACCCTGCACTGTTTTCTGCCAGTAAACATAGCATGCCGGGTGCCTGTGACTGTGTTTCCCTGTACCCCCACTGCCTGGCACCTGCCTAGAGATAGTGCCTGCATGTGAAACGGGGTGCAGATGAACTGGTATCATTGAGACAGCTGATTTCTTATAGGATTGAAGCAGAAGTGAGGGATCTTACTGTTACTGTGTTTCATTTTTCATTCCTTTACTACAGCTACACCTGTTTTTCCTATTAAAGGGAATCCTCAGGAAGTACCTTAAAATCATTTTCTGCCTCGATTCATATATCTTTTCAAAATAAAAATGTGTCAGACTGCATATCATATAGATAAAATATATATAGAATTTTAAATGGGCTAGTTTTCAAAGTAATAGACTCAATTTAATGTAAGATTGCTGTGCTCAGAACTCTAGAAAGTATACTTTCAAGAGGCGCCTGGGTGGCTCGGTCGGTGAAGCATCCGACTTCGGCTCAGGTCATGATCTCACGGCCCGTGAGTTCGAGCCCCGCGTCGGGCTCTGTGCTGACAGCTCAGAGCCTGGAGCCTGTTTCGGATTCTGTGTTTCCCTCTCTCTCTGCCCCTCCCCTGTTCATGCTCTGTCTCTCTCTGTCTCAAAAATAAATAAACGTTAAAAAAAAAAAAAAAGAAAGTATACCTTCAAAAGATCTATCTTTTGATCTTACTACAGTCTGGATCTTAGAGGCATTTTGTTTGTTCTGGTTTAGTATTTTACTTAAAATATTTATCACAGGGATGCCTGGGTGGCTCAGTTAGTCAGGCTTCTCACTTCAGCTCAGGTCATGACCTCATGGCTTGTGAGGATCAGGTAATGATCTCAAGGCTCATGAGTTCGAGTCCTGCATCAGGCTCTGTGCTGATAGCTAGGATCCTGGAACCTGCTTCAGAGTCTGTGTCTCCCTCCCTCTCTCTCTCTCTCTCTCTCTCTTTTTTTTTTTTTTATTTAAATATATTAAATTTATTGTCAAATTGGTTTCCATACAACACCCAAACTGGGTTTCTTTCTAAACATAGATGACCTCACTCAGGGATGGGCTAAAAGATGAAAGTGTGTAATATGCAGGAGACCCTTCCCCTGACATATATCCTGGGCCCATATTCTGGGCGTCTTATGGGTATCAAGGTGATACTTAGTAACTAGAAGACTATTTGATGAGTATGAATTCAGAGCAAAAGGAGGTGAGCATCAGAAGTAACATTTCACTGAGGCCTTGTGAGCCTCTAGATCCCTGTTTCTTTCCTCTGAGGATGCTGAGCACTTACCGGCAGGTTTTGTTTTTTCACTCACTTTTGTTTGGCTCCTTTCTTCCACTGACTCTCCCCCGCCCCCCCCCCGCCCCTTTAAATATGTTATTACAAATTCGAATCCAGTGAGTCTCCATTCCTAGGGGCTTGGAAGGGTTTTCTATTTCTTTATCTCCAATAGGAGTTGACTTATTTATACCAGTGAACTTTGTCTCCGTGGTTCTCCAGGACCTCTGCTCCCGCGGACCCCTGTCGGCCACCATCACCGGCAAGACAGGCTAATGTTCGTAGTTTGTAGTGCAGCGAGTTGGGGATTCAAAACTAATGTGAGCTGGAGCATGGGGGAGGGAAGGGAATTCTGCCAGAAAGGCCTTTCTGAGAAAGGTTGGCTGGTGCTCCTGTGTATGTCTTTAGCTTTCCCCAAACTGATCCTTTTGGGGAATTAAAGGTTAAAACGTGGCAGTGTTCATTCACTAACTACCCTTACTAACAACCCTTACTAAACACCTGTTTATATTCCAGGTACTGATTTGGCATGAGGATACACAGGTCAGAGACAGCCCTGGCCCCAGAGATCACACGTCTTCCAGGAAGTTCAGAGAGGGAATAGAGTGCAGTGCGGCAGCCATGGGATTGGAGCTGAGGCAGAAGGAGGCCCAGGGAGTGATGTTTGACAGCGTGTGCTCTCAAAGGATCTGTAGAATTGGCTATGTGAAAGGAGGGGACGGTACGGTTTCAGAGAAGGCCGCCTGTGCATGCAGGTGTTGGCAGCAGTAGGGAAAAGGGGAGTGGCAGGGACAGTCCTGGAGCTCAGGCGGAGGAAGACCCCAGTTGCTGTGTCCTTAGCTGTTAGGAGCTTGGAGGGGAGAAATGATTCAAGTTGGTGGCTAGTTTGAATTCCAACCACCCCTCCTTAGCTGGCTGTGAGCAGCTCCTCGTCCTCTCCAGACAGCTCCAAAGTACATTTTCCTGATGCGTTGAGCCTGTAACGATTGTGGAATCACCTTTATTTCTGGGAATTCTTTTTTGCCTTAAAGTCTGTTTTATGTCCATATAGCTGTTGGAGCACCTTTTGGTTGTTTTTTTTATCTTTTGTATCTTCATATTTTAGATGCGTTTTTTTTTTTTTTTAATTTTTTTTTTTTTCAACGTTTTTTTTTTTTAATTTATTTTTGGGACAGAGAGAGACATAGCATGAACGGGGGAGGGGCAGAGAGAGAGGGAGACACAGAATAGGAAACAGGCTCCAGGCTCCGAGCCATCAGCCCAGAGCCTGACGCGGGGCTCGAACTCACGGACCGCGAGATCGTGACCTGGCTGAAGTCGGACGCTTAACCGACGGCGCCACCCAGGCGCCCCTAGATGCGTTTTTTTAAAATTCACTGCTTGTTTTTAATCTGTTAATCTTTTTATTTTAACTGGAACACTTTATGATTAATGTAATTACTGATATGTTTGGGTTTAAATCTACCATTTTACTTGCTTTTTATTTGCTGTACTTGATCTGGGTTTTTTAACTTTTTGTTTTTTCTTCTCCTGTCTTGCCTTTATTCTTTTCCCTCTTCATAGAGGTTTGGGAGTTATACATACAATTTATTGCTTTGAAATTAAAGAAAACACCTAATGGCTACTTTCTGGATAATTTCTTCTAATTTGTCTTTCACTTGACTAATTCGTTCTAACCTGCTATTAAACATATTTTGGTCAGAGCTCCTGGGTGGCTCAGTCGGTTCAGTGTCCGACTTTGGCTCAGGTCATGATCTTGCAGTTCGTGGGTTTGAACCCCATGTCGGGCTCTGTGCTGACAGCCTGAAGCCTGCTTCAGATTCTGTGTCTCCCTCTCTCTCTGCCCCTCCCCCGACTCTCACTCTGTCTCACTCTCTGTCTCTCAAAAATAAATAAACATAAAAAAAATTTAAACACATTTTGGTTAATATATTTTTTCCATTTCTATTAACTCTTTTTCTTTTTCAGATATGCTTGCTAAATCGTCATCTAATTCCTGGCCAAATTGGAAAGTTTGCCTTTGTCTCCTTGAATATAATACGATGTTTGCTTTATAGTCAGTGTCCATTGATTCCAGTGTCCATTGGCTTTGCTTGTTTCTTTCTGTTGTTTGTTGACTTTTGTTAGTTTTGTTTCTGTCATCTTGTTTTCTGAAAGTTTCATTATTTTGTGTGCTGGTCACTGTGCTTGAAAAATTCTTTTAAGGAAAAGGTTAAGGTACAGGATGAAGGTACCTTACTCTAGATGTGCATATAGTTTTGCTTTTTTCCCATCTGCTTTTTTTTTTTTTTTTTTTTTAAGTTTATTTTGAGAGAGAAAGTGCATACGAGCAGGGAAGGGGAAGAGAGAGCGGGACAGAGAGAATTCCAGGCAGCCTCCAGGCTCAGCATGGGAGCCTGATGCAGGGCTTGATCCCACAACCTCACACTATGAAGTCATGACCTGAGTCGATATCAAGATTTGGATGCTTAACTGACTGAGCCACCAGAGTACCCCGCCCCCCCCCCCCCCATCTGCTTTTGAGTACTGTCAAGGACAGCTGCTTCACTCTTGTCCTGAATTTGTAAGGAATGGCCAGGTACATGCTTAATTCTTTCCCAGGGTTCCCTCAGGAGTTGTATCATAGTTACCTGCGTTGCTGACTACAAGGCGTTTTTTGTTTGGTTTTCTTACTGTTAATTTGAGTATGATTAAGAAATTCAGAAATCTTAATATATTCAGTTAGTTTCAATCAGTTGCAGTCCTTATTCTTTTAGAGGGTTACATTGCCCCAGCTTTGGCCAGAGGAAGCCTCTTCAGCTTGGCCCTGAGCTCTTTTGAAATGACTCTGTTAGTCTGTTAGTCTGGCTTCCTCACTTTTGGGCCCAGCAAGACATTCTAGGCTCATCTGATTATTTCCTGTCCCAGATCTGGAATCAACCTTTCCTCCTGGGAACCTGATACCTTTTGGTAGGTTAATATGCTCCGCGACCACGAGTGATCCTGGGTGTCATTGCTTCTAGGCTGTTTCACTAGGCAGACTTAGGAATCTTTGGAAAGGAAAAAAAGCATGGTTCGTATTGGTATTTCCAATTTAAATTAGAGTTTTCCCTTTTTAAAAATTGCTAATTACTCTCTCTTTGGTGGAAGTAACTCAAGTGTTCACTGAAAGAGAAATGGATAAACCAAATTGTGTGTGTGTGTATGCACGTGCTGATACAGATGCACATGGAATATGATTCAGCCTTAAAAAGCAAGGAAATTCTGACACCTGCTGCAACATGGATGAGCCTTGAGGATACTGTGTTTGGTGCAATAAGCCAGTCATGGAGGGACAAATATTACATGATTCTACTTACATGCGGTTCCCAGAGTTGTCAAAATCAAACCGAATGTAGAGTGATGGTCGTCAGGGGTTGGGGGAGGGGGGAGGGGGGGAGTTATGTTCAGAGGATACAGTTTCCGTTTTACAGATGAGAAGGGTTCTGGAGAGGAAGGTGGTAATGATTATGTAACACTGTGAATGTACTTACTTCCACGGAACTGTACATTAAAAATGGTTAAGATAAGTTTTATGTTATGTGTATTTTACCACAATTAAAAATTCTTTTAAAAAAGATGAACTTTGACTCTTAACCTTACACAGTACCAAAAAATGAATTCGAAATGGGAAACAGACTTACCTGTAAGAGCTAATGCTGTACCACTTCCGGAAGAAAACACATAGGAAAATATTTATGACCTTGGGTTAGGCCGTAGGTCTTAGCTATACCTCCATTACCACAGTCTACAAAAAAAGAGAAAACTATTATATAGATTGTGCTTTGAAGTTATAAATTGGACTGCTACATCAAAATAAAAAGCTTTTGCACTTCAAAGTCCCTTCTTTCAGCAAATGAAAAGACAAGTCACAGACTCTGAGATAGTATCTGCAAATCATATGTCCAGTACAGGAGTGTATTCAGAATATGTAAACTCAGAATATATAAACTCAGTATGAAGACAATCCAATTTAAAAATGGGCAAAGGATTTGAGCAGACATTTCACCACAGAAGATACATAGATGGCAAATAAGGACATGAAAAGATGCTTACCATTATTAGTCATTAGGGAAATAGAAGTTTCATCGTGATGAGGGATCACTCTATACCCACTAGAATGGCTGTGGGCAGAAAGGCAGACAATGAAAGTTAGAGAAATTAGAACCTTTACAGACTGCTGGTGGGAATATAAAGTGGTACAGTCACTTTGAAAGGATTTTGGCAGTTTCTTTAAAAAGTTAAATATAGGGGCTCCTAGCTGCCTCGGTCAGTAGAGCATCTGACGCTTGATCTCTGGGTCGTGAGTTCAAGCCCCACGTTGGGTGTAGATCCTACTTGAAATAAAAAAGTTAAAAATAAATGCTACCATATAACGCATCAGTTCATTTTCTAGGAATTTATCCAAGATAAAGGAAAAATTACGCAAAGACTCGTATGTGAATGTTCATGGCAAGATTATTCTTAGTAGCCTAAACTGTAATCTAAATGTTAACTGATGGATATATAGACAAAGTGGAATACTGTTCAGCAATAAAGGGGACAAACTATTGGTACATGCCATAACAAGAATAAACCTCAAAGGCATGATACTAAGTGAAACACGCCATGCACAATATATAGCGTGACCCCATTTATATGAAATGCCCAGAGAAAGCAGGGCAGCGGTTGCCTGGGGGTTGGTGAGAGTGCCCTGGCTTCAGTGCAGCACAATGAGTGTCTGAAACAACGTGAATTTAAACCTGGATGAGATGATTTTTGCAAAGCCATCAATTTAATAAAAACCATTGAAGTTAAATACTCTTCTTTTTATACAAGTTTTATTGTGGCATGATTTATAGACCATAAAATTCACTCAAAGTGTCCCATGCAGTCATTTTTAGTATCCGTAGTTGTACAAATATCACCGGTATCTAATTCCAGAACATTATCATCACTCTAAAAAGAAACTCTGTCCCCGTCTGCAGCCACTCTCCATTCCCTCTTTCCCCTTTTCCCTGGCAACCATGAATCTACTTTGTATTTTTTTTTTTTTAATTTTTTTTTTTAAATTTTTTTAAACATTTATTTATTTTGAGACAGAGACAGAGCATGAACAGGGGAGGGGCAGAGAGAGAGGGAGACACAGAACCGGAAGCAGGCTCCAGGATCTGAGCCATCAGCCCAGAACCCGACGCGGGGCTCAAACTCACGGA
This sequence comes from Neofelis nebulosa, assembly GCF_028018385.1. Lineage (NCBI taxonomy): Eukaryota > Metazoa > Chordata > Mammalia > Carnivora > Felidae > Neofelis > Neofelis nebulosa. The sequence goes on from NC_080792.1 coordinate 95,551,723, forward strand.
ACGTGAGATTGTGACCTGAGCCGAAGTCGGACGCTTAACCGACTGAGCCACCCAGGCGCCCCTCTACTTTGTATTTTTATGAATTTAACAATTCTGGACATTTCATATAGTTCTACCATATGTGGCCTTTTATATCTGGCTTCTTTCTGTCAGCACGTTTTCAAGGTTACTTTGTGTTGGTTCCAGTGCATCGGTAGTGATGTAGTGATTAGCAGTGCCTGCGGCCCTCACCGGGGCCCCTGTGGTGAGCCTTCAGACATGTCCCTGACTAGAATCAGAGTTGTGGATAGACCAGCATTTGAAGTTCTATGATTGCAAGATGCATCTCAGCAACAGCCAGCAGGGAACTTTGAAAAAACAAGGTTTATAACTCACAAGTCCTGGAGGGTATATGGTATGCCACACAGCAAGGGCACGGGAAGGGAAAGCTTGAGCTCAGGCCTGGGGTTCTGCTTTTTGGGGGCTGAAGGTGGAGTGCCTGTGTTTTGCAGGTTCACTCTTTATTGGTGAATTTAAGATACAAGGGCGAAGGGGCACCTGGGTGGCTCAGTTGGTTGACTGTCCAACTTCAGTTCAGGTCATGATCTCGTGGTTTGTGAGTTTGGGCCCCGTGTCGGGCTCTGTGCTGACAGCTCGGAGCCTGGAGCCTGCTTCAGAGTCTGTGTCTCCCTCTTTCTCTGTCCCTTCCCTGTTTGTGCTCTCTTTCTCTGAAAAATAAATGTATTTTAAAAAATGAAATATAAAGGTGGGAATTAAAGCACAGAAAGGGTGCATGTACTCCTCCAAATCAGTATTTTGTATCCTTTGTGCAAATAACCTAGTAGTGCAATTGCTGGGTTGTAGGGTGGTTCTATTTTTAAGTTTTTGAGGAACCTCCACACTGTTTTCCAGAGTGGCTGTACCAGTTTGCATTCCCACCAACAGTGCAAGAGGGCTCCCCTTTTTCTACACCCTTACCAAATTCTGTTGTTTCCTGTGTGTGTTCTTAGTGTTTATTTATTTTGAGAGAGAGCAAGCACAAGCGGGGAAGGACAGAGAGAGGGAGAGAGAATCACAAGCAGGCTTTGTGCTGTCAGTGCAGAGCCCGACTCAGGCCTTGAACTCATGAACTCTGAGATCATGACCTGAGCTGAGATTAAGAGTTGGATGCTTAACCGACTGAGCAACCCAGGCCCCCTCTGAATTATTCATTTTAGCCATTCTGACAGGTGTGAGGTGGTATCTCATTGTGGTTTTGATTTGTATTTCCCCGATGATGAGTGATGTGGAGCATTTTTTCCTGTGTCCGTTGGCCATATGGATGTCTTCTTTGGAAAATTGTTCATATCTTCTGCCCATTTCTTTAAAAAAAATTTGTTAATGTTTATTTTTGAAAGAGAGACCCAGTGAGCGTGAGCGTGAGTGGGGGAGGGCAGAGAGAAAGGGAGGCACAGAATTCAAAGCAGACTCCAGGCTCTGAGCTGTCAACACAATGTAGGGCCCAAACTCATGAACTGTGAGATCATGACCTGTGCTGAAGTCAGGCACTTAACTGACTGAGCCACCGAGGCACCCATTTCTTACCTGGATTATTTATTTTTTAGGTGTCAAGTTTGATAAATTCTTTATAGATTTTGGATATTAACCCTTTATCAGACATGTCATTTGCAAATATCTTCTCCCATTCCTTAGGTTGTCTTTTAGTTTTGCCAATTGTTTCCTTCACTGTGCAGAAGTTTTTTATCTTGATGATATCCCAATAGTTCATTTTTGCTTTTGTTTTCCTTGCCTCCAGAGACAGATCTAGTAAGAAGTTGCCATGGATGATGTCAAAGAGTTTGCTGCCTATGTTCTCATCTAGGTGTTTGATGGTTTCCTGTCACATTTAGGTCTCTCATGCATTTTGAATTTATTTTTGTGTCTGATGTAAGAAAGTGGTCCAGGCTCATTCTTCTGCATGTTGCTGTCCGGTTTTCCCAATGCCATTTGCTGAAGAGACTGTCTTTTTCCCATTGGATATTCTTTCTTTCTTTGCTTGCTTTTTGTTGCTTTGTTGGCCATACATTTGTGGTTCCATTTCTGGGTTTTCTATTCTGTTCAGTTGATTTGAGTGTCTCCTCTTGTGCCAATACCATACTGTCTTGATGATCACCGCTTTGTAATACAGCTTGAAGTCTGGAATTGTGATGCCTATAGCTTTGTTTTTCTTTTTCAGGATTGCTTTGGCAATTTGGGGTCTTTTCTGGTTCCATACAAATTTTGGGATTGTTTGTTCTAGCTCTGTGAAAAATCCTGGTGGCATTTTGATAGGGATTGTGTTACATGGGTAGATTGCTTTGGCTAATAGATATTTTAACAATATTTGTTCTAATCCACAAGCATGGAATGTTTTTCCATTTCTTTGTGTCATCTTCAATTTCTTTCATAAGCATTCTATAGTTTTCAGAGGACAGAATACACACACACACACACACACACACACACACACACACACACTGGAATATTACTTAACAATCAAAAGGAATGAAATCTTGCCATTTGCAATGATGTGGATGGAGCTAGAGTGTATTATGCTAAGAGAAATAGTCAGAGAAAGACAAATACCATATGATTTCACTCATACGTGGAATTTAAGAAACATTATAGATGGGGGTGCCTGGGTGGCTCAGTCAGTTGAGCGTTTGACTCTTTATTTGGGCTCAGGTCGTGATCCCAGGGTCATGGGATCGAGCACTGCATGGGGCTCTATGGGTGAAGCCTGCTTAAGATCTCTCTCTCTCTCTCTCTCTCTCTCTCTCTCTCTTTCTCCCCTGCCCTCTCTCTCTCTCCCTTACTCACATGCTCGCTCTCTCTCTTTCTCTCTCGCTAAAAAAAGAAAAAGAAAAACATTACAGGTGAACATAGGGGAAGGGAAAAAAAGAGGGAGGCAAACCATAGGAGACTCAACTATAGAGAACAAACTAAGGGTTGCTGAGGGTGGGGGTGGGCAGGGGATGGGTTAAATGGGTGATGAGTATTGAGGGCACTTCTTGTGACAAACACTGGGTGTTGTATGTTAGTGACGAATCACTAAATTCTACTTCTGAAACCCATATTACACTACATGTTAACCAACTAGAATTTCATTGAAAAATTGAAACAAAACAAAGCAAAAAAAGCACAGAAAGGGAGAAGCAGGGTTATTCAAGCAAGTAGTTATGTAGGTCACTCGGGACTTTTGGAAATGGGAACTTCATTGAGAGGGCCTGTTTCTTTGCCTGTTTATATAGCCCACAATGTGTTTGTCCAAGATGAATGTCTTTGAAATGGATGCCTTGACAACGAAAAACTTACTGTCAGGCACTTACATTACAGTCAAGAAAGCCAATTGTCAGACATTCTACTACAAAACTTCATCCATGTGGTGGCATTTATCAGCACTTAGTTCCTTTTTATGGCAGAATAACTTTTGTATAGATACGCCACATTTTGTTTATCCATGCATCCATTGATGGACATTCGGGTTGTTACCACTTTTTGACTATTACGACTGATCCTATTGGACTTTTATGACAACCTTTTGACTATTATGACCTTTGGGTCGTTTCCACTTTTTGACTATTATGACAAACACTTGCGTACAAGTGTTTTCATGGTCATATGCTTTTAACTTCCCAGGGCAGATACCTAGAAATGGAATTGCTGGGTAATACGGTAATTCTGTGTTTAACATTTTGAGGAACAAAGTGGTTGCTCCATTTTACATTCTCAACAGCAATGTATGAGGGCTTGTAAAAAACTTACTGTTGCATAGCCAAGTTATGGAAAGAGCCTAAATGTCCATCAACTGATGAATGGATAAAGAAATTGTGGTTTATATACACAATGGAGTACTACATGGCAATGAGAAAGAACGAAATATGGCCCTTTGTAGCAACGTGGATGGAACTGGAGAGTGTGATGCTAAGTGAAATAAGCCATACAGAGAAAGACAGATACCATATGTTTTCGCTCTTATGTGGATCCTGAGAAACTTAACAGAAACCCATGGGGTAGGGGAAGGAAAAAAAAAAAAAGAGGTTAGAGTGGGAGAGAGCCAAAGCATAGGAGACTGTTAAAAACTGAGAACAAACTGAGGGTTGATGGGGGGTGGGAGGGAGGGGAGGGTGGGTGATGGGTATTGAGGAGGGCACCTTTTGGGATGAGCACTGGGTGTTGTATGGAAACCAATTTGACAATAAATTTCATATATTGAAAAAAAAACTTACTGTTGCATTTTTTGTCTTGTGCTAGATATCTTGTTTTTTTTTTTTAATTTCATTAAGTTTTTAATTTTAATTCTGTAGTTAACATACAGTGTTATATTAGTTTTGGGTGTACCATGTAGTGATTGAACAATTCTGTACATTACTCAGTGCTCATCACAAGTGTACTCTTAATCCCCATCACCTAGTTCACTCATTCCCCACCCTCCACCCCCTCTGGTAACCATCAGTTCTCTATAGTTAAGAGTCTGTTTCTTGGTTTCTCTCTCTTTTTTTTCTTTGTTCCGTTTCTTGAATCCTATGAGTGAAATCATATGGTATTTGTCTCTCTCTGTCTGACTTATTTTACTTAGCATAATACACTGTAGCTCCATCCATGTCATTGCAAATGGCAAGATCTTATTCTTTTTAATGGCTGAATAATATTCCAGTGTGTGTGTGTAGGTACCACAACTTCTTTAACCATTCATTATCAGTCAGTGGACACTTGGGCTGCTTCCATAATTTGGCTATTGTAGATAATGCTGCATAAGGGTGCATATGTCCTTTCAAATTAGTTTTTTTGTATTCTTTGGGCAAATACTCATTAGTGCAATTACTGGATCATAGGGTAATTCTATTTTTCACTTTTTGAGGAAACTCCATACTGTTTTCCATTATGGCTGAACAAGTTTGCATTCCCACTAACAGTCACGAAGGTTCCTTTTTGTCCACATCTTTGCGAACGCTTGTTGTTTCTTGTGTTGTTGATTTTAGCCATTCTGACAGATGTGAGGTGATATCTCATTGTAGTTTTGATGTGTATTTCTCGGATAATGAGTGATGTTGAGCATCTTTTCCTGTGTCTGTGGCCATCTGTATTCTTCTTGGGAGAAATGTCTGTTCATGTCTTCTGCCCATTTTGTAATTAGGTTATTTGTTTTTTGGGTGTTGAGTTGTATCAGTTCTTTATGTATTTTGGATACTAATTCTTTATCAGGTATGTCATTTTCAAGTATCTTCTCCCATTCCATAGGCTGTCTTTTAGTTTGGTTGTTTACTTCACTATGTAGGGGCTTTTTATTTTGATTTAGTCTTAACAGTTTATTTTTGTTTATATTTCCCTTGCTGCAGGAGGCATATTGAGAAAAATGTTGCAATGGCTGACATCAGAGGAATTACTGTGTGTTCTCTTCTAGGATTTTTACGGTTTCAGGTCTCACATTTAGGTCTTTAATCCATTTTGAGTTTACTTTTGTATATGGTGTAAGAAAGTGGTCCAGTTTCATTCTTTTGCATGTTGCTGTCCAATTTTCCCAACACCATTTGTTGAAGAGACTGTCTTTTTCCTACTGGATATTCTTTCCTGCTTTGTTGAAGATTAATTGATCATATAATTGTGAGTTTGTCTCTGGGCTTTCTGTCTTCTTCTGTTGATCTATGTGTTTATTTTTGTGCCAGTATCATACTGTTTTGATTAATACAGCTTTGTAGTATAACTTGAAATCTCGAATTATGATACCTCCAGATGTGTTTTTCTTTTCATGATTATTTTGGCTATTTGGAATATTTTGTGGTTTCATACAAATTTTAGGGTTGTTTGTTCTAGTTCTGTGAAACATGGTGTTGGTATTTTGATAAGGACTACATTAAATCTGTAGATTACTTTGGGTAATATGGACATTTTAATAGTATTTATTCTTCTAGTCTCTGAGCATGGGATATCTTTTCATTTGTTTGTATCATCTTCAATTTCTTTCTTTTCCTTTCTTTCTTTCTTTCTTTCTTTCTTTCTTTCTTTCTTTCTTTCTTTCTTTCTTTCTTTCTTTCTTTCTTTCTTTTGAGAGACAGCGAGCATGAGCAGGGGAGAGGCACAGAGGGAGAGGGAGAAAGAGAGAGAAAGAGAGAGAGATGGGGGGGCTTGATCCCCCTACCCTGGGATCATGACCTAAGCCAAAATCAAGAGTTGGATGTTCAACTGACTGGGCCACCCAAGTACCCCTTCAATTTCTTTCCTCAGTGTTTTATAGTTTACAGGGTACAGGTCTTTAACCTCCTTCATTAAGTTTATTCCCAGGTATTTTATTATTTTGGGTGCATTTGTAAATGGGTTTGTTCTCTTAATTTCTCTTTCTGCTACTTCATTATTAGTGTATAAAGATGCAATGGATTTCTGTGCATTGATTTTGTAGCCTGCAGCCTTATTGAATTCATTTATCAGTTCTAGTAGTTTTTTTTGTGGAGTCATTGGGGTTTCCTCTATATAGTATCATGTCATCTGCAAATAGTGAGTTTTACTTCTTCCTTACCAATTTGTATGCCTTTTGTTCCTTTTTCTTGTCTGATTGCTGTGGCTAGGACTTGGAGTACTATGTTGAATTAAAGTGGTGAGAGTGGACATCCTTGTCTTGTTCCTGATCTTAGGGGGAAAGTTTTCAATTTTTCACCATTAAGTATGATGTTTCTGTGGGGTTTTTGTATATAGCCTTTTTTATGTTGTGGTATATTACCTCTAATCCTACTTTGTTAAGGGTTTTTATCATGAATGAGTTGTTGTACTTTGTGAAATGCTTTTTCTGCATCTATGAAATGATCATATGGTTTTTATTCTTTCTCTTGTTGTGATCTGTCATGTTGATTGATTTGTGAATATTGAACCACCCTTGCAACTCAGGAATTAATCTCCTTTGATTGTGGTGAATGATTTTTTTAATGTATTGTTGGACTCAGTTTGCTGTTATTTTGTTGACGATTTTTGCATCTGTGTTCATCAAAGATAGTGGCCTGTAGTCTCCTTTTTTTGTAGTGTACTTATCTGGTTTTGGGACCAGGGTAATGCAGGCCTCGTAGGATAAATTTGGAGATTTTCCTTCCTCTTCTGTTTTTCGGAATAGTTTGAGAAGAATAGCTACTAACTCTCCTTTAAATGTTCAGTAGAACTTAACCTGTGAAGCCGTCTGGTCCCAGACTTTTGTCTGTTGGGAGTTTTTTGATTGGTGATTCAATTTCATTACTGGTGATCAGTCTGTTCAAGTTTCTACTTGTTTCTTTTTCAGTTTGGGGAGGTTATATGTCTCTAGGGATTTATCTGTTTCTTCCAGGTTGTCCAATTTGTTGGCATATACCTTTTCATAATATTCTCATAATCCTTTGTATTTCTGTGGTGTTAGTTGTTATTTGTCTTCTTTTCTGGATTTGTTTATTTGAGTCTCTGTCTCTCCCCCAACCCCTTTCTGAAGAGTGTAGCTAAAGGTTTATCGATTTTGTTGATCTTTTCAGAGAACCAGTTCCTGGTTTCATTGATCTGTTCTTTTGTGTTCTTAGTTTTATTTCATTTATTTCTGATCTAATAATTCTTTCCTTCTACTGGTTTTGGATTTTGTTTGTTCTTTTTCTAGTTCTTTGGGTACAAGGTCAGTTGTTTGAGATTTTTCTTGCTGCTTGCGGTAGACCTGTATTGCTATCAACTTCTGTCTTAGAACAGCTTTTGCTGTATCCCAAAGATTTTGGACCGTTGTGTTTTCATTTTCATTTTTCTCCGTGTATTTTTTAATTTTCTCTTTGGTTTCTTGGATGACCCATTCATTATTTTAATAGTATGTGATTTAACTTGCATATATTTGTTTTTTCCAGGTTTTTCTTGTGGTTGATTTCTAGTTTCATAGCGTTGTCATCAGAAAACATGCATGGTATGACTTTGATGTTTTTGACTTTGTTGAAATTTGTGGCTTAATATGTGATCTCTTCTGGATAATGTTCCGTGTGTATTTGAAAATAATGTGTATTCTGTTTTATGATGGAATGTTATGAAAATGTCTGTTAAATCCAGATACCTTGGTTCTTAATAATAGCAATATAACTGTCATATCTTACAGTGTGCATAAAATGGTTTTAAAATTACAATTTGTTATTATTAACAAGGGTACTGAATGAAGTTCAGTATGTCCTCGTAGCTCATTTTATCCAAAGAATACACAGCCAAATACTAGATGTGAAGATCAGCTACAAAAATTATGTTCTTGTAGTTTTGTTTCCAAAAGTGATAAACATATGTGCGTGTTGACACTTACTTGCAATTTGGGGATTGCCCTCCCTCTTGTTGATTCTCTAAAATATTTACCTAATTCAAAAGTAGACACTGACTCGCTTCATCCCTTCTGGCCTGTTCTTTGCTTCCTTCTGAGGTCACCAGTTTTACAGTTCCTGCTTCATCTTTTCAGTGATTCTTTTGGAAGTGTAGCAAACACATACTTACGTGCTAAGGCTTATCAGGAAGCCCTTTTTCTGCCTCTAGCCCTGTGCTTCCTCGAGTTCAGCATGCCCTTCTTTTCACGCATTTCTGTCACATGTACATCTTGTGTTTTGTGGTTAGTTTCTGAAACAAGATCTGAACCCTTTTCTCTTACTATCTGATAGCCTTTCTCCCTTTTCTCTCCTTTCCTTCTAGTCTGGATCTCTCCTCTCTTCTCCTCTCTTCCCTCCACCCCCGACTCCCTCCCCCATGTTCCCCCCTCCCCTGTCTCCCCTTCCCCTTTCCCTCTCCCCTCCCCTTCTTTGCCTGTTTCTTTCTGTCTCTCTCTTGTTCCTTTCACTGCCTGAATATTTTTCTGTGTGGGTTGATCTGGGCACTATTTTTATTGTTTTTCCCTCGAGAAAGAATATGTGTGCCTGGAAGAGACTATCTGCCAGTTATTTCTCAAATCCCCACTTCCTTAGGTGGTCACAGTGCTGTCAGGCCGCTTAGTGACTTTGGGATTGCTCTCCCATTGGGGGACACATTGGTGACTTTGGGGATGTGCAGTGTGTAGCCTATCAGAATCTTCCTTCATTGCTCACTCTTACTCCACTAGGATCTACGCCTCTGCTCTTGGGTCACATCTGTGTATAACCCTTAACATTTGTGAGGAGACCCTTGTTTGGTGTAGACGTCTTTGGGCCTTTTCTTGCACTATGATGGTAGGTCTCTTCTGTGTTCATGGGGAGCTTGGGGAAGGTTAAAACCTGCATTGATACCCTGATGTTATCGTACCCCAATGTTTTTATAACAACAAAATGTGAAACCTGGTGAGAGAGTTTAAGTAAATTGTCCATCAGCATCCAAATAGTGAGGGAAGAAATTCTGACTGAGACAGACTGGCTCATTCCAAATCTATTGCTTGTATACACCCGGCCTACAACAGAGTTGTCAGTCTTTAGCGTCCAGCATTGTGTTCTCATTGAAGTGGCTGCCTGACATTTTTCAACTCTTAGGTGCTTGCCGCGTCTTCAGGGTTCCTGGGTGCCTGTGCAGAGTGAGGGGAGGGGACTTTTGTCAGTGTGCTGGGCTCACCATGTGCATTTGTCTCGTGTCTGCCCCACGGCAACACTGAATACAGAGCACAGAACACCCAGCCTAGCCTCACGTGAGTGCGTTCACCAGCCAAAAAGACCGAGGTTGGGGCCTAGGGGAATTCCGGCCATTAAAGCGAGTTTGCTGTTACACCCGCAGGTTCCGCCTCTCCAGGAACAAGAGAGTTCGTGCAACAGAATCAGAGAGTTCCGAGATCAGGAATCCATCCTTGGTCAAGGGAGCCCCGACCAGAGGCCTCTCCCTGGTGCACCTCGGCAAAGACATAGGAATCACAGGACAGAGCAGGTTCTAGAGTGGCTGTTTATTTCCCACGAGCAGCCAAAACCCACCCAGTCTCGGGTGAGTTGTGTGTTTATTTATTCCCGCTTCTCTTGTATAGTACTTGTCTCCTTTTTTTTTTTTTTTTTTTTTTTGGTTGGGAGAGGGATGGGGATCCTTGGGTCAAAGAGTTAAGTTAGTCACTTCTCAGTTCATGCCCTGTTTATCATCACTGGTCTGTGTAAGGTCCCTATACCTTTATTTACATACTGTCTGATTTCCCCAAACTCCATTTCTGTCTCCTTCCCCACCTCTAAAAATTACTTTGTTTTTTGTGGATTTCTTTTGCTTATATGTATTCACAAAATATGTATTGTTATTGCTGTGTATGTATTTCTAATTTTTGTTAATGGTGTGTGCACATGTGTCTTGCTGTACTGGTTATATTTTGCAGTAAGCACTTTGTTTGATTAAACACCCACACTCTTTTTTTTTTTTTTCCAATATATGAAATTTATTGTCAAATTGGTTTCCATACAACACCCAGTGCTCATCCCAAAAGGTGCCCTCCTCAATACCCATCACCCACCCTCCCCTCCCTCCCACCCCCCATCAACCCTCAGTTTGTTCTCAGTTTTTAACAGTCTCCTATGCTTTGGCTCTCTCCCACTCTAACCTCTTTTTTTTTTTTTTTCTTCCCCTCCCCCATGGGTTTCTGTTAAGTTTCTCAGGATCCACATAAGAGCGAAACCATATGGTATCTGTCTTTCTCTGTATGGCTTATTTCACTTAGCATCACACTCTCCAGTTCCATCCACGTTGCTACAAAAGGCCATATTTCGTTCTTTCTCATTGCCAAGTAGTATTCCATTGTGTATATAAACCACAATTTCTTTATCCATTCATCAGTTGATGGACATTTAGGCTCTTTCCATAATTTGGCTATTGTTGAGAGTGCTGCTATAAACATTGGGGTACAAGTGCCCCTATGCATCAGTACTCCTGTATCCCTTGTAAACACCCACACCCTTAACTATATTTACCAGCTCATGCTACAGAGAGCAGTGTGTGAACATCCGTTTGCCTCACTTTCTCAGCCAACAATTTCTATTGTTACTCTTTTGATTTTGGCCATTCTGGTGATTGTATGATGGCATCTCTCGGTTTAATTTGCATTTCCTCCTGCCTAAAGAGGATGAGTACCTTCTGTCATGCATATTTGATAGTTTGTTGCCTTTGGATTTTCTTTTTTCTTAGTTTAAATGAATTTTTAATATCCTGGAAGCTTGTTAGAAATGCAGAATGTGACACCCCACAACCCTCTTCATTTTAACGAGATCCAGTGATCCACGTACATGAAAGTTTAAAACTAACTTGATACCAAATCCATATTCAAATTTTACCTGGGGTGCTTCCTTTACCTCCAGTATTTTGTTGCAGAAATTTTCAGGCAGAGGGCAAAGTTGAAAGATGTTAGTGAACTTCTGTGTTCCTGTCACCTAAAAGTTACCATTAACATTTTACCATACTTGCTTTATCGCATTATCCGTGTTTTTATCTCTCTATGCATCCATTAAACCATGTTGTTTGGGGTACATATCTTAATATAGTTCAGATACCATCATGCCTCCTTTAAATACTTCAGTATGAATAGCATTAACTGTTGTTCAATTTTTTTTTTTTTTTTTTTTTTTGCTTGCCTTTCATTCTGTTAATGCTGTCTTGATGAACAGGTATTTCTAATTTTAATTTATTCTGATTCATAATTTTTTATTGCTTGTGCTTTTTGTGTCCAATTTAAATACTTTTTTGCTATCTGAAGCTCATGAAGACATTTTCTTCATTATTTTACCTTTCACATTTAGGTTTGTAATACATCTCGAATGAATTTTTGTTTGGTGTGGGTGGGAGGCAAGATTTATTTTTTCATAGAGTTATCCAGTTGTCCTGGGCCCATGACATGATTGACTTTTTCCTATGCCTGCCTCTCTTGTCATCTGTCACGTGTCCGTGTGTGTGGTTTGCTTTCATAACTCTTGATTCTGTTTCACGGGTGTCACGAGCACACTCTGAAGAGGCACACGTGAGTTGTGTCAGCTTTATGCAGTCATAGAGCAAGGTGTTTTGTTTTGTTTTACTTTTTTTTTTTAACATTTATTTATTTTTGAAAGACAGAGACAGAGGGTGAGCAGGAGAGGTGGAGAGAGACAGAGACAGAGAGAGAGAGAGAGAGAGAGCGCGCAGAAGACACAGAATCTGAAGCAGGCTCCAGGCTCTGAGTTGTCAGCACAGAGCTGATTTGAAATTACACCAGCTTAACTTTGTTACCGTGCAAAGACTCTGCTCCTTTACAGCTCTGTCGTCACCCCTTTTGGTTATTGATGTCACAGAATTACATCTTTATGCACTGCATGACCCCATGCACAAACTAATAATTATTTTAAATGCATTGGTTTCTTGGGGCGCCTGGGTGGCGCAGTCGGTTGAGCGTCCGACTTCAGCCAGGTCACGATCTCGCGGTCCGTGAGTTCGAGCCCCGCGTCGGGCTCTGGGCTGATGGCTCGGAGCCTGGAGCCTGTTTCCGATTCTGTGTCTCCCTCTCTCTCTGCCCCTCCCCCGTTCATGCTCTGTCTCTCTCTGTCCCAAAAATAAATAAAAAACGTTGAAAAAAAAATTTTTTTTTTTTTTTTTTAAATGTTTTTTAAATGTTTTTTATTTATTTTTGGGACAGACAGAGACAGAGCATGAACGGGGGAGGGGCAGAGAGAGAGGGAGACACAGAATCGGAAACAGGCTCCAGGCTCCGAGCCATCAGCCCAGAGCCCGACGCGGGGCTCGAACTCACGGACCGCGAGATCGTGACCTGGCTGAAGTCGGACGCTCAACCGACTGCGCCACCCAGGCGCCCCGAAAAAAAATTTTTTAAATGCATTGGTTTCTTATAATATGTAGGAAACAAACTGTGGAGTTACAAACTGAAGTTAAAATAACACTGCCTCTTGCAGTTATTCATTTATCAACCTTTATTAAGATCTTTATTTCTTCATACAGTTTCGAGTTATTTTCTACTTTTATTTCACCTGCTCTCTGGAGCATTTCTGTCAGGCAAGTCTAACAAATGAACTCCCATTTGTTTTCTGGGAATGCCTTAATTTCCCCCTCTACTTTTGAAGGCCAGTTTTGACAGATACAGGGTTTTTGGTTGGCAATTTGGTTTGTTTTAGTGCTTTGAATATATCAGGTCATTGCCTTCACGTCTTCAAAGGTGCTGATGAGAAATCTGCTTATAATCTTACTGAGGATCCTCGTGTGGGATCAATTGTTTCTTGATGCTTTCAAGATTCTTTGTAGAAAATTGGATTATAATAGGTCTCGACATCGGTTTCTTTGAGCTCATATTTGTTGGTGTCTGTCAAGCTTCTTGGGTGTTTATATTCACATCTTTCATGAAATTTGGTGTTGTTATGACTAGTGTTTTTAATATTAGCCATTCTAATTGTGTGTAATGGCGTCTTATTATTAATTTGTAATTCTTTAATGAGGTATGATGTTGAACATCTTATCATATGCTTAATTGCCATCTGTGTATCTTCTTGTTCAGATCGTGTGCCTCACAAACTGGCCACTCCTTAGAGCTGTTCCCCTTTTATTCCACCTGAGTTGTGACATGCCTTCTCTCACAGTGGCTGCCCCAGCATTACCCTTTTATAGATTCAGCCTGACACTTTCAAATGGCTTTGCCAGCTTCCTCCTTTGTGCCCCTGTTGTGCTCTGTATGTTCGTTCATCTTAGCTTCTTTGACTCCCAGATATGTTCACAGATGTTTAACTTTGCTTTCCTATGTAGTGGTGAACACTTCTTGTGCACAGAGTTGTGTTTCATTCAAGTTTATATCACCTGCACCTCACTGGATATCTGGCACCAGGTATTCTCATATGTTGAGTGAAAGGCTGAGTGATTTAATACACATTGAAGGGATGCTTTCAATAAATTCTAGCTTTTCTCACAAAGTAGAATATAAACAATGGACATTCTAGGCAGCTTGTTGTTTCCCACAAGCTCAGTAAAATGATTTGAGATTCAATAGGAATGTGCTCTTTCAGGGACCATTGTCATTTGTGGATGTGTTTGTGGACTTTACCTGGGAAGAGTGGCGGCTGCTGGACCCAGCTCAGAAGCACCTGTACAGGAGTGTGATGTTGGAGAACTACAGCCACCTGGTGTCCCTGGGTAGGCGCTCCCTCCCTGAAAGGACTGTGTGTGATCTCCAAGCTTCCCCTTCTTGGGTGCTGAAACTTGGGTGGCTTTTGCAAAGAAATTACTTGTGATTTTAGACTTATATTTAAAGGCCATATTTTCTTAGTCTCCCTTTGGCATCAGAATATGCTAGTGGAACAGTCTCCACTTTGCTGTGGGCATAGGGCAGCTTCAACATGCTGCCTCCATGCCAAATCTTCCCTATTCTTCAGGGTCTGCGGTAGTTTTGGCCCAGGTTGTCTGTGATTTCCCATTCACAGGTTATCAAGACACCAAACCTGATATCATCTTCAAATTGGAGCAAGGAGAGGAACTGTGGATGTTGCAGGCCCAAATCCCAAGTCAAGGCCATCCAGGTGAGTGATCAAGATACTTGGATCTTTTCCTCCTGACTCAGAGTTGATGTGAATTCTGATGTGACGTACAACTCACGTTTGTGCCTTTTGTCTCATTTGTTACCGTTTTTTCTCCATTTCCTTCCCGTTCTGTTCTTTTTTCTACTTTCCCAAGATAGTGGACTCATTTTGTTATCCATTTAAACAAGCTTCCTCTTTATCTTACTCAGTGTGACTATCACACACCCTTCTACTTTCTTCTTTTTTTTAATTGTATTTTTAAATCTCTTTTTTATATTTTTTTAATTATATTTTTAAATCAACAACCACAGTCCCAACCTTCTTCCTTGTCCTTGAAATCTATTAGGATAAGTTGTCACTGTCATTTCTAAGTGCATTCCTACAGGCCTGGATATTAGTTATTCCACCTGGAGCCCTTTTCCCCCCTTACCCGGGTGACACCCCACTGAACCCACTCACACACTACATGGTGAAGCACTTATTCGTTTCATGCTTTACTGGCTTCGCTTGTTTTTCCTTCTGAGTCCAAGGGGTCTTTTTATAGTCACTACTTTTCTTCTTTATTATAACCTTTAAAAGATACCCATTCTGAAGATTTAAACTGTTTTTCTTTTTGGTAATTGACAGCGCGTCTGTCTTTCATCTGCTTTTTGGTACTGAGATTGGTCCATAGGGCATCTTCCCTGCATGTGTTCCCCCCCAGTCTCATTTTCAGGAACTGGAATCGTCCATTGGTTTGCTCCGTAGCTACATCATACTTTCTTCTCACCTTCTGATTGTTTATTCATTCTGCTGTGCTTCCAGCTCTTTCCCTGGCCACTGGGGAGTCAGCTTAAATCTCTTTTATGTGCCATTTTCTTCACTAGTGTTGCTGAAATCTGTTAATATTTTGGTTCTCTGTAGAGAAGTCTTTTAGGGGCACCTGGGTGGCGCAGTCGGTTAAGCGTCCGACTTCAGCCAGGTCACGATCTCGCGGTCCGTGAGTTCGAGCCCCGCGTCGGGCTCTGGGCTGATGGCCCAGAGCCTGGAGCCTGCTTCCGATTCTCTGTCTCCCTCTCTCTCTGCTCCTCCCCCGTTCATGCTCTGTCTTTCTCTCTCTGTCTCAAAAATAAATAAACGTTAAAAAAAAAAAAAATTTATAAGAGAAGTCTTTTAAATTTCCCATATTCCCATTTCCCACCAACACCAAGGCCAATATCTCATTTTTGGTCATTGTATTTATTAATCAAATGTATTCATCTTGGTCCTTTTGTGTTAGTTCATCTTCATGTTACTATCAGGTATGTTTCCCTACGCGAGTTTAATCTGTCACAGGCAGGGCCATATGAATCACGTTGGTGTTTGTATCATTAGGATTGTTTCAGCTGTAATTTCTCATCAATCCGAAATCAACCTATTAAGCAGAAGCTATTTATTAGTACACATCGCAAGAAGTCCTGAAGTAGGGCAGCTGTAGGGTTGACTAAGTGATTGACTCAGTAAATCACCGAAAGTCTGGTTGTTCCCGCCATTCTCAGTATGTCAGCATTTTCCCAGGTTATCTTCCCCATGGTCACCAGACGGCTATTACGGTTCCAGCCAACACCTGCAGATGTGCTAGCCCCAGTAGAAGAAAAACTGCTTTTTCCACGTGGCTGTTTTTATGAGGTGGTAAAGCCTGTTCCAAGAAATCTCCTCAAACTTGCCATACTCAGTGGGTTAGGTTTTTATCACAGCCCCTGTCTGAAGAAGACTCTGGCAAGGGAAGTGGGCGTACCAGTGTTGACTCATTTAAATGATGCTTCACCTTCTGGGCAGAGGGGTAGAGGTAGCAATGGAGACAGGTCCCCGTTTCCCTGACTGAAGCACGTGGCCTTAAGGATGGGTTTGGGGACAAAATCAGGTTTCTGCCAGCCAGGAAAAGGGAGGAAAGGTTGTTGGGTAGGCAGCACTGTCTACCTTCGTCCACCTCTTTGGAGAGGTAGCTTCTGGTCACATCCATCTTCCAGTCCATCCATCTTCAAAAATATTCCACCACCCCTGTTTTCCTTCTAATACTGTATTAACACAAGTCCTGGATCCTTGTTCCCAGTCAGCCCTGGTGGTAGTTCTTCATGGTCTGGTGGCTTGCAGTTGAAGATAAGTTATTCATATTCAACCAGCCAGAGAATTGCAGAGTAGGTAAAACAGGGCCACTGCAGTGAGTGCCACACAGGAGTCCCTGGTTTGCGGTGCCTTGAAACCCTGGTCGGGGCCAGGACTCCCTGGTGTGGCAGTGGCCACGGGTCCTTGGTTCTGCTCTCTGAGCATAATTCTCTTGCTATTGTCTTCTGTGGCTACACTCAAGACGGTCATTCAGGAGAATGTTTTTCTGTAGCTTCAGTGTCTGAATTCTTCTGGTGCAAGTTGAGTTTCCGGGGACTACCTTCCAGGGACAGCCAGGAATCATCTTCAGTTACGTTTAAGTAATATTTAAACTCAGGAATTTCTGTCCTCCATTCATCGGCTCTAGTATCGTTTCCCGTTTCTTGAATTCTTTGAACTTTCCCTGTGACAACCAACCATAATATCATTTTCTGCCATTATTGTTGCGAAGAGAATGCCCCACCAAAAATGCATTAGGTTTGTTGGGAAGTCGAAGGAGGTCAGAGCTGTGCTATCTAAGAGCGGTAAGGGTGGGTATGGCACCAGTCAGAGAAGGGTTACAAGGGTAGAGTATTGGGATAGGTTCGGTGTCCACGGACCCTGAAAGCCTGCACGGACAAGACTGTTAGCCAAACACGTGACCAAATCTGATTCTCATTTTGGCATCTAGATCAGGTCTACCCATTCTCTTCTGTTCAGCCTCCAGATATTTGTCATTGTGCCTGAGGATTTAGTCCCGTGTTTCGTTCCCTGTCTGCGTTCTGTCATTGGCTTTTGTTTTGTGGTAAACAGCATTCTGCTCACCCTGCCCCCTCTCAGTTTTCTGTTCCCCCAGAGTAAACCACTTTCATCCCTGTTTGGCTCCACTTGCTTCCATATTTTCTAAATAACCAGCCTATTGTAGTGCATCTTGATTTTCCCCCTTAATAATGGTTATTCAGTATGAAAGTGTAATGATTTAATTCTCTTTCACCCTCCTTCCTTCATACTCCCCATGATACACACACTGTCTCTTCTTATGCCCCAGTCATCTTAATAAAGTTACTTCATTTGGGTTAGATCGGTCTTCAGTTCTTACATCTTTATGACCCTGTAAGTTCTGTCCACAGGTAAATCATGCAAATGCGCAATGGTGTTAATTTTTGTTCATAGATCATTTATTTTCTTTTGAGTTGTTTTATTTGTCTGCCAAGTCTTCCCTGTTCTCATCATTAACGTATTTATCATTAACCCCAGACTTTTCTTCACATGTCTAAATATTCTTGTGGTACAGTCAACCAATTTAGTAATTCTGTCAATCTCTTCCTGATGACATCACTTCTTTTTGACTTTCTCCATTATAACCTCGTTTTTCTCATAACCTGGGTATACCATTTTTTATCCTGGAGTCTCAGGTTTTATTTTCTATATCTGTTTTGTGTCATCTGTTTTCTTGGTTGGTTTTATTAGAGCACTCTTCAAGTAGCTTCCTGTGAAAGAGTGCATGTGATACAAATTTTGAGACCTGTGCCTCCAAAAATGTTTATATTTTACTCCTGAATGCTCTGCTTTTTGTCCTCTAGTGATGCTAATGAGAAGTCAGATGCCATTCTAAATTTTGATCCAATTATTATTTTTTTATTTTTTATTATTTTTTTTTTTTTAATTTTTTTTAACGTTTTATTTATTTTTGAGACAGAGAGAGACAGAGCATGAACGGGGGAGGGGCAGAGAGAGAGGGAGACACAGAATCGGAAGCAGGCTCCAGGCTCTGAGCCATCAGGCCAGAGCCCGACGCGGGGCTCGAACTCACGGACCGCGAGATCGTGACCTGGCTGAAGTCGGACGCTTAACCGACTGAGCCACCCAGGCGCCCCTTGATCCAATTATTTATTGAAAGAATATAATGCTGAGATCCCTTCCAACTGCTTTATATTTTCCTTATTTTTCCTTGTACCTATTTTGTTTTCTTTACTCATTATGCAAAATTTCAAGACTTGAAACCATCTGTATGCATTGTCAGTTTTCTATGCTTATCTTCATTTTTAGTGTTTTTTTTTAATTTTTATTTATTTTTGAGACAGAGACAGAGTGTGAGTGGGGGAGGGGCAGAGAGAGAGAGAGAGGGAGACACAGAATCCGAAGCAGGCTCCAGGCTCTGAGCAGTTAGCACAGAGCCCAAAGCGAGGCTCAAATTCAGGAGCCGTGAGATCATGACCTGAGCTGAAGTTGGACATTTAACCAACTGAGCCACCCAGGTGCCCCTTCATTTTTAGTTTCGATTGTTCTCCCCAATGGCCAGGAGTTTCGTTATGTTTATACTTGAGGTTTTATTTATATTCAGATCTGATATATGAAACTAAAAGTATAATCTCATGACATGGCATTTTTAAGATGATTTTATGTTCTGCCAGGATCGTGTTATTATTTTTAACATGTAACTATTTTCTCATTTCTAGAAAAAGTCCTGGAAATTGATGATCATGTGGACTGGCATCAGGAAAATCAAGGCAAGCTGGAAAGTATGGCAAAAAACTATGAATGTACTGCATTTGGAAAACTATGTCTTCTTAGTACAAATTATGATTCTTCAGGACAAAAGCTTCATAAATACATCACTCATGGAATGAGTTTTAAATATAATATAGATTTCAATAGTGGTTTTGCTGGAAAGAATCCTAGTGAGTTTCATGCATACAGGGAACCATTCCATCAATCTAAACACGAGCAAACTGTTACTGGAATAAAATACTGTGAAAGTAATGAATCTGGTAAAACCGTCAGCAAGAAGTCACCACTCATATGCCAACAGGTGTATATGGGTGGAAAACCCTTTGAATGTGGCTTTTGTGGGAAGGCCTTCAGCAGCAAGTCATACCTTGCAGTGCATCAGCGAACTCACGCAGAAGAGAAACCCTACAAATGTAAGGGATGTGGAAAGGACTTTAGCAGCAAATCCTACCTCACTGTCCATCAGAGAACTCACACAGGTGAGAAACTCCATGAATGCAGTGAATGCGGGAAAGCCTTCAGTTTCAATTCACAACTCGTTATACATCAAAGAATTCACACAGGTGAGAATCCCTATGAATGCTGTGAATGTGGAAAAGTATTCAGTAGAAAAGACCAGCTCGTTTCACACCAGAGAACTCATTCGGGGCAGAAACCCTATGGTTGTAATGAATGTGGTAAGGCTTTTGGTTTGAAGTCACAGCTCATTATACATCAAAGAATTCATACAGGAGAGAAACCCTTTGAATGCAGTGAATGTCAGAAAGCCTTTAATACAAAGTCAAACCTTATGGTACATCAGAGAACCCATACAGGGGAGAAACCGTATGGTTGTACTGAGTGTGGAAAAGCCTTTACTTTCAAGTCGCAGCTCATTGTACATCAGGGGGTTCACACAGGAGTAAAGCCCTATGGGTGCATTCAGTGTGGGAAAGCCTTCAGTCTGAAGTCACAGCTCATTGTGCATCAGAGAAGTCACACAGGAATGAAACCTTTTGTATGTAGCGAATGTGGCAAAGCCTTCAGGAGCAAGTCCTACCTCATTATACACATGAGGACTCACACAGGAGAGAAACTCCATGAATGCGGTGACTGTGGGAAAGCCTTCAGTTTTAATTCACAACTCGTTATACATCAGCGGATTCACACAGGAGAGAGTCCATATGAATGCCGTGAATGTGGGAAAGCCTTCAGTCGGAAATACCAGCTCATTTCACACCAGAGAACCCATGCTGGGGAGAAGCCCTATGAATGCAGTGACTGTGGGAAAACTTTTGGCTTAAAGTCACAGCTCATTATACATCAGAGAACTCATACAGGCGAGAAACCCTTTGAATGCAGCGAATGTAGCAAAGCCTTTAACACAAAGTCGAATCTTATTGTGCATCAGAGGACCCATACAGGGGAGAAACCCTACAGTTGTAGTGAATGTGGAAAAGCCTTCACTTTCAAGTCACAGCTCATTGTACATCAGGGGGTTCACACTGGGGTGAAACCCTATGGATGTAATCAGTGTGGAAAAGCCTTTAGTTTGAAGTCACAGCTCATTGTGCATCAGAGAAGTCACACAGGAGTGAAACCCTACGGATGCAGCGAATGTGGAAAAGCCTTCAGGAGCAAGTCCTACCTCATTATACACATGAGGACTCACACAGGAGAGAAACCACATGAATGCAGTGAATGTGGAAAATCCTTCAGTTTCAATTCACAGCTCATTGTACATCAGAGAATTCACACAGGAGAAAATCCCTATGAATGCAGTGAATGTGGAAAAGCTTTTAATAGGAAAGATCAGCTCATTTCTCATCAGAGAACTCATGCAGGGGAAAAACCTTATGGATGCAGTGACTGTGGGAAAGCCTTTAGTAGCAAGTCCTACCTCATTATACACATGAGAACTCATTCAGGAGAGAAACCACATGAATGTAACCAATGTGGGAAGGCCTTCATTTGGAAGTCACTACTCATTGTACATGAGCGAACTCACGCAGGGGAAAGCCCTTATAAATGTAGTCAGTGTGAGAAATCCTTCAGTGGAAAATTACGGCTCATTGTACATCAGAGAATGCACACAAGAGAGAAACCCTATGAGTGCAGTGAGTGTGAGAAAGCCTTCATTAGGAAATCTCAGCTCATTGTACATCAGAGAACTCATTCAGGGGAGAAACCCTATGGATGCAATGAATGTGGAAAAACCTTCTCTCAGAAATCAATTCTCAGTGCACACCAGAGGACTCATACAGGAGAGAAACCCTGTAAATGCACTGAATGTGGGAAAGCCTTTTGTTGGAAGTCTCAGCTCATTATGCATCAGAGAACTCATGCAGATGAAAAACATATTGATGAATTAAATGTAAGAAACTTTCTTCCAAAAGTCAACTCATAGGAAACTCCAGCAAATTCATACAGAAGAGAAACTCTGTAACTGAAATAATCTCAGTGTACACCAGAAAACTAATACTGAATAGAAACCTTATGAACGCACAGCATGTGGCAGGGCACCCACAGAAAGCTGCTTTTTGCATATAAAATAAAAACAGTAAATGCACACGGAATGTCATGAATTCAGTGAGCCCGGTAGGTCATCCTTTGTTAAAGTTTGTACAGGTGAGGAGCCATATCAATGAAGTGAATTTTGGAAAGTTATTTTTTTACTGTGATAAAATTTGCAAAGAGGAAGTTTCATAAAGCAAGTGAATATGGAGCACACTCCTTTGAAATTAATTTTAAACAGTAGGATTTTAATGAGAGAATGTGTAAAGGCAATGAATGGCAGAATTATCAAAATTGCACACTCTTTAGGTATCAGAAAATCATACCTTGGAGAAATCATGCTATAAATTAGGGAAATTCTTCATCTAGGAAAGACAAACTTCTATTTAAAAAAATATATTATGAATGAAGATCTATGAATGTGTCAAAAGGGGTAAAGCCTCAGTAGAAAGGTTCCCTTCACTGTTATTTTAATTTGGAAGATAATTTAAGAATTATTGTAAGGGAAATTATGTTCCAGATTGTTAGGAAAATATTGGAGAAAATATTCAACTATAAATGATAGGCATGTTTATAATGGAATATAAAGTGGGTTTTTTGTTTTGTTTTGTTTTGTTTTTTACAATGTAAATAAATATAATCAGGATAACCAGAAATACATCATAAGACCTACAGGGATATTTAGATGTTATCTTCCTTTTACTATAGGAGTTATGTGTAGTTTGGCATTCCACTTGTGAATGTCACATATGAGAGATAAGTTAGATACATGCCATTGCCCAGGGACTTATTCTTTTTAAGAAATACAACTTGTTTCTAGAATAATATGATTTATTAAAAATACATTTCAATACTACAAAGCTTTTCTACTGTTTTGTACCTTTTTTTTTTTTTTTTTTTTTTTCCAACGTTTTTTATTTTTATTTTTGGGACAGAGAGAGACAGAGCATGAACGGGGGAGGGGCAGAGAGAGAGGGAGACACAGAATCGGAAACATGCTCCAGGCTCCGAGCCATCAGCCCAGAGCCCGACGCGGGGCTGGAACTCACAGACCGCGAGATTGTGACCTGGCTGAAGTCGGACGCTTAACCGACTGCGCCACCCAGGCGCCCCTGTTTTGTACCTTTTGTAAGTGGGCCTGGTGACTACTTCTTTAGTTATGTACATTATTATAGTGCATAATTGATGTGTTTGTGTAGCTGGAATCTATTCTGCCCTCAGTAGTTAGAACATCTTGATTTTCACTAAGGTAATCTCTCACAGTGTGTGAGGTCCTGATGGGGCCATCATTCAAGGTGCCCTACCAAGGACTTGACATGATCGTCAAAGTAGGCTGAGATATTCCAGACTTTGAATTTCTCATGGACTCCTTAAGTACCAAAAAGCAAACTGAGCTTTTGTTTTCTGGTAACATTTTCCTGCAATTATTAATTAGTTCTTTCTGTATAGATTACCCAGGATAGCTTTAGTTATTGTCATTTTAAAATTCTAATTCACTTATCTTTGTATGAGTTATCTGGTGTGCTTTGAACATATTTAAATGACACATTTAGTGGCACTGCTGAAATGTGTTCAGGCACACCTCATTTTATTGTCCTTCGCAGGCAATGCTGTTTCCCAAATTGAAGGCATGTGGTGACCCTGCACCGAGCAAACGTATTGGCTTCATTTTTCCAATAGCATTTGTTTACTTCATGTCTCTGTCACATTTCACTAATTCTTGCAATATTCCAAACTTGCCATTATTTGTTATGGTGATCTGTGGTCAGTGATTATGATTTGCTGAAAACTCAGCATGTTTTAGCAATGTACTTAAATTAAAGTATGTACATTGCTTTTTTTAGACATAATGCTACTGTACATTTAATAGACTACAGTGTAGTGTAAATATAGCTTTTATATGCGTTAAGAAACAAAACTTCATTTGACTCGGTTTATTGCCACATTTGCTTCACTATGGTAGTCTGGAACCAAACCTGCAGTTGTCTGAGGTACGTGTGTACGTGTAGCTGTAGAGTGAGGATGGGGAAAAGTCACTGTGCCAGCTTCCTTCTTACAAGGTCAGTTTTCCTCTCCAGTTTCTTTTTTTTTTTTTTTAACATTTATTTATTTTTGGGACAGAGAGAGACAGAGCATGAACGGGGGAGGGGCAGAGAGAGAGGGAGACACAGAATCGGAAACAGGCTCCAGGCTCCGAGCCATCAGCCCAGAGCCTGACGCGGGGCTCGAACTCACGGACCGCGAGATCGTGACCTGGCTGAAGTCGGACGCCCAACCGACTGCGCCACCCAGGCGCCCCCTCTCCAGTTTCTTTATGTGAATGAACATTAACCTGAAGAGAGTTGGGACCCTGGCAATCACGGCTACACTTCAGGAGTAGCGTATTGCAAACCACAGATGTTTCTCTTTTTGAATTTTTAAAAAATGTTTACTTACTTTGGGAGAGAGAGTGTGCGCAGGGAAGGAGCAGAGAGAGGTGGAGCCACAGAATCTGAAGCGGGTTCTAACCTGCTTGGAGGCTCTGAGCTGTCAGCACAGAGCCTGACGTGCAGCTTGAACCCATGAACCGTGAGATCACGTTGGACGTTCCACCGACTGAGCTGCCCAGGTGCCCCTCAAGCCACAGATACTCCTGAATCCCCTCCCACTTTGTCCTCTGTACTTGAGGAGGGAATCCCACCATTTACCCTCCTTTGAAGGAGGTGTTTAATGATTTCTGAATGCCTGGTCCTTCCTGTGTTCAGCTCATTACACGGGATGCAATCTAAAGATACCTGGAGTAAAGAAGGATGATTCACAGAAGAGAAGAGAAAGTTTGCATGAGGGAAGAATGTCAGATACTTGATCAAGTGTATTCCCTAAATCTGGAAAATATAATGAGTATGTGTTTTGTCATAGATGTTCCAAGGAAGATTCACACATAATAATGAATTGTGTGAATGTATTGTGTGATGCAAATCCACATGCAACCTTGCCCAGTAGAAATGTTGATATAATGTTGACAACATTATAATGTTTCAACAACGTTGAAATCAAATACTGTGGGAAAGGCTAATGCTAACATTAAGTTCTTAATCTTAAAAAGAAAATTTGGGGCAACTGGTCAGTGTAGAGTGTGCAACGCTTGATCTCAGGGTTGTGAGTTTGAACCCCATGTTGCACGTAGAGATTGCTTAAAAATAAAATAGGGGTGCCTGGGTGGCTCAGTTGGTTAAGTGTCTGACTTTGGCTCAGGTCATGATCTCACGATTCATGGGTTCGAGCCCTGCATTGGGCTTTGTGCTGACAGTCGCTCAGAGCCTGGAGTCCGTTTCGTATTCTGCCTCTCCCCCACTCACGCTCTTTCTCTCTCAAACATTAAAAAAATAAAATAATAAAATCTTTAAAAAAAGAAAATCTACCAGGTAAATGAAATTTAACAGAATGAATAGATTTACAACCAACAAACAATAAGAAAAAGTAAAAAATTGAATCTCTGGCTTGAAATCTGTCTAGCCCTTCTAACCCTGCCCCAGCCCTAGACTTTTAGTAATAGCTGATAATTCTCAGGAAAATTCAAGGAAAGATAATCCAGCATTTTACGGTTTTTCCCAAAAATCCACATGGGGAGGGCGCAGATAATTTATGATTCGTATTTATGAACATAGTTTAAAATGTACTAAATCTAATAGCAAAATGAATTCAACAATGTGGAGGTTTTTTTTTTAAAGCCACGACAATACGTGTAGCAGACTACTAGTCATGAACCCAATGTCCCTTCATTACCAACAGAGTCACTGTGCCTTTTTATTTTAAAGTTGATTTATTTATATTGAGGCAGGGGAGGGGCAGAGAGAGAGGGAGAGAGAGAATCCCAAGCAGGCTCCGCACTGCCGACACGGGGCCTGAACCCATGAACCAGTGAGATCATGACCCGAGCTGAAATCAAGAGCCGGACACTCAACTGACTGAGCGACCCAGGTGCCCAATCACTGTAGTTTTCATACTGACAATGAGCTCAGCCAAAAAGTTACATTTCTCCATTGTTTTTGTAGTGAAGTATCTTGCTACTAAATTCTGAGTAATGAAGTAGAGGTTACTGACAGTGTCTAATGGAAAGGCTGTAAAGAAAACAATGGGGAAAGCCCCCTAGTGTTCTGGAATCATTTCCCACTTTAATACACAACACACATGATGGTTGGAGATTGAGCATCCATTGTGGAACCTGGATTCATCTCAAGGACAGAAGCCACCTGCGTCCATGCTTTCTGGTAATGACGGGGCTGCTATACCCGCTCTCCACTACTAACATCTGAATATCTTTTACACAAGGGTGCATGAACCGCCTTGTTTAAGCCACCTTTCTTTTTCAGTAGGAAGAGTGTTGGATCTGTTATATGCAGCTGAATGTCACCCTATAAAAATACATTATGATGTTTGGGAGATTTAATATTTAGAAAATCTTCATAAAATTAATCACACTACCAGATAAAAGAAAGGCCATGTGATTATCTCAATATGTGTAGATAACACATTTGATGGAATGTAATACCCTAGATGATTTTTAAATATTATTAAATTAGGAATGGAAATGAAATCCTTTAACTTTGCAAACAGAATGTTCCAAAACTGGACATATGTACTTATTGGTAGATATATGCCATTATATTAAGAAAATTACAAGAATGGCCATCACTTTTATTGAACAGTGTGTGATAATTCTAGCCAATGTGTGGAAACAAGGAATTGGGGGTGAGGGCAGAAAAAAAACAAACTTCCATTGTTTGGAGGTGTGGTTGTCTATTTAGGAAAACCAAAATAGACCTCAGGCAAATACAGAGAATTGCAAATAGAGTAGGGTCTCTACTGGATGCGTATCAGTTGTGTTGCTCTGCTTCTGGTTAGACTGGGCAAGCTACGACATCTTAACTGGAAACTGAGAGCACAAACCCCAGTGAGCATGGCAGTAGGAAGTAGAAAGCACTTTCCATAAGAAAAGAGAGTTTCTGCTCTCATCCTTGGTGAAACTGCAGGAAGAGGAGAGGGCCCACGTAGCAAAAGGGAAAGCAAGACAAGCAGGCAGTTGCCTGTGGACTGGCATGACCCATCAGAATCCCAAAGTGCCCCTGCCACGAAGGAGCATCCGGGCAACTCTTTCCCGTGGGTCTTTCTGGAACCCTCAGAGATAGTATGACAAGTGCGATATTGATAGAGAAAAATATTTTTTTAATTTTATTTTTTAAAATTTGCATCCAAATTAGCATATAGTGAAACAATGATTTCAGGAGTAGATTCCTTAATGCCCTTTACCTATTTAGCCCATCCCTCCTCCCACAACCCCTCCAGTAACCCTCAGTTCTCCATATTTATGAGTCTCTTCTGTTTTGTTCCCCTCCCTGTTTTTATATTATTTTTGTTTCCCTTCCCTTATGTTCATCTGTTTTGTCTCTTAAAGTCCTCCTATGAGTGAAGTCATATGATTTTTGTCTTTCTCTGACTAATTTCACTTAGCATAATACCCTCCAGTTCCATCCACGTAGTTGCAAATGGCAAGATTTCATTCTGATTGCCGAGTAATACTCCATTGTGGGTGTGTATATATACCACATTTTCTTTATCCATTCATCCATCGATGGACATTTGGGTTCTTTCCATACTTTGGCTATTGTTGATAGTGCTGCTATAAACATGGGGTGCATGTGTCCCTTCGAAACAGCTCTCCAGTATCCTGTGGATAAATGCCTAGTTGTGCAATTGCTGGCTCGTAGGGTAGTTCTATTTTTAGTTTTTTTTTTTTTTTTTAATTTTTTTTTTTTTTCAACGTTTTTTATTTATTTTTTTTGGGACAGAGAGAGACAGAGCATGAACGGGGGAGGGGCAGAGAGAGAGGGAGACACAGAATCGGAAACAGGCTCCAGGCTCCGAGCCATCGGCCCAGAGCCTGACGCGGGGCTCGAACTCACGGACCGCGAGATCGTGACCTGGCTGAAGTCGGACGCTTAACCGACTGCGCCACCCAGGCGCCCCTATTTTTAGTTTTTTGAGGAACCTCCATACTGGTTTCCAGACTGGCTGCACCAGCTTGCATTCCCAGATAGAGAAAAATTTTTTAAAAATCCTGTTGAGATGCCCAGGTTTTCCTTTAAGTGCAAGGCAGATACTGTCTGAAGGAAGGTGACAGGGCAACAGTTGAGAGAAATCCATTAGAAGCACTCCGGACTTTTAGGCTGAGGGATGGGCAGAGAACTGAGAACACACATATATGAAAACCACCCCCAGGCATTAAAATCTATTACAAAAGCCTGGAGAAGGGTCAGGAGAGCTGAGAGACTCCCAAGATCTTGTAGGCCTCCCCAGAGTGCAGGGCTGCTGTCCTCAGAGGACCCAGAGACTAGGCAGCAGCATGAAACATCTCTGGGAGCCTGGAAATCCTAAGAATTGGAAAGCAAAGAGACCTTGGCAACCCAGAAAGCAGTCAGACAGTAAGGCAAGGAGGTAAGTAGTTCACCGAAAGCTGGCGGCTTGGCTGTGAGCACAAGCAAGTGTCTAGAATATTCTCATGCTGAGATCCTAGGACCTCTGAGGAAAATATCCTGATCCTGTCCTCAGAATATTTGAAAGCAGTTGTGCACTAAATGAGAAGCTGAAACAAAGCCCAGACACAGCTTAATACCAGATTAAATTGATTCTGACCTACACCCCTTTTCCCAATCTTGCAGCTGACACTAGAAAATATGTACCCTTTTCTCTAGGTAAATATGTATTAAGAGCCAAGAAAATCACCAGAAATAAAGAGGGATATTATATAATGATAAAAAAGTAATTCCACCAGACAATCCTAAATGTGCACGCATTTAACATCAAAGCTTCAAAATCATGCAAAAACTACTGGAAGGAGAAATACACTCTACCATTGTAATTGGGCATTGCAGCAATTCTTTCTTTCCTTTTTTTTCTTTTTAAATATTTATTTTGAGAGAGAGAGAGAGGGAGGGAGAGAGAGAGAACAAGAACAAGTGGGGGAAGGGCAGAGAGAAGGAGAGACAGAATCCAAAGCAGACTCCACGTGGAGCCCAATGCAGGGCTCAAACTCACAAACTGGCAAGATCATGACCTGAGAGACATCAAGAGTTGGACATTTAACCAACTGCACCACCCAGGTGTCCCAACATTTATTTCTGGGTAACAAAATGTGGGGACCAAAATTCAGCAAGGCTATAAAATAACTGCATACTGCTATCAACAAACGGGATCCAATAGGCATTTCTAGAACATCCAACAGTAGAATACACATTCTTTTCAATTGTTCATGAAGCATTTAGCAATGTGGGTCATGTCTTTGGTCATAAACTGGAACTTAAAAAAAAATCATGCAAATTGTCTTCAGACTATAATGCAATTTAACAAGAAACCAATAGCAAAAAGAACAGTAAAATATCCAAATACTTGAAAATTAAGCAACACAATTCCAAATAACCCATGGACCAGAGAAATCTCAAAAAAAAAAAAAAAAATTTGAACCGAACAAAAAAAATACCGCAAATCAAAAATTGTGAGATAAAAAAGCAGTGCTTGTAGAGGATTTGTAACATTAAATGCTTATATTAGAAAAAAAATAAAGATCTCGCATCAATAACCTAAACTGTTACCTTAAGAAACTAGAAAAAGAACAGTAAAATAAGCTGAAAGTAAATACAAATAAAATAATGAAAATAAGACCAAAAAGCAATGAAGTAAACCCCCCCCCAAAAAAAACACTACACATATAAATCTGACAACTGTGATGAGATGCACTAAATTATTTTTTTTTGTTTTTGTTTTTTGTTTTTAAATTTAATTCCAGTGTAGTTAACATACGGTGTTATATTAGTTTCAGATACACAGTATAGTGATTCAACAACTCCCTACATCACCCAGTGCTCATCACGCCAAGTTCACTTCTTAATCCTCATCAACCTCCTTCACCCATCCCCCCCCATCCACTGGTCTTCAGGTAACAGTGTATTCTCTACAGTTAAGAGTCTCTCTCTCTCTCTCTCTCTCTCTCCCTCCCTCCCTTCCTTCCTCTCTCCCTCCCTCTCCTTTGCTCATTTGTTTCTTAAATTACACACATGAGTGAAACCATATGGTATTTGTCTTTTTCTGACATTTTGCTTAGCATTATACTCTCTAGCTCTATCCATGTCATTGCAAATGGCAATATTTCATTCTTTTTTTATGGCTAATAGTCCATTGTATGTATATGCTATGTCTTCTGTATCCATTCATCTATCAGTGGACACTTGGCTGCTTCCATTTCTTGGCTATTGTAAATAATGCTGCTATAAACATAGGGGTGCATATATCCCTTTGACTTTGTGTTTGTTTGTTTGTTTTGTATTTTGGGGGCAAATACCCAGTAGTATAATTACTGCATCACAGTGTAGTTCTATTTTTTTTTTCAACGTTTTTTTTTTTTTTTTTAATTTATTTTTGGGACAGAGAGAGACAGAGCATGAACGGGGGAGGGGCAGAGAGAGAGGGAGACGCAGAATTGGAAACAGGCTCCAGGCTCCGAGCCATCAGCCCAGAGCCTGACGCGGGGCTCGAACTCACGGACCGCGAGATCGTGACCTGGCTGAAGTCGGACGCCCAACCGACTGTGCCACCCAGGCGCCCCAGTTCTATTTTTAATTTTTTGAGGAACCTCTATACTATTTTCCACAGTGGCTGCACCAGTTCACACGCCTACTAATAAGAGGGCTCCTTTTACTCCACATCCTTGCCAACACTTGTTTCTTGTGTTTGTTTTTTTTTAACGTTTATTTTTGAGAGATGGAAAGAGGCAGAGCATGAGCAGGGGAGGGGCAGAGAGAGAGACAGAATCTGAAGCAGGCTCCAGGCTCCGAGCTGTTGGCACAGAGCCCGACGTGGGGCTTGAACCCACGAACCACTAGTTCATGACCTGAGCCGAAGTCAGCTGCTTACTGAGCCACCCAGGCACCCCTTGTGTTTTTTATTTTAGCCATTCTGACAGGTGTGAAGTGATATCTCATTTTAGTTTTGATTTGCATTTCCCTAATGATGAATGATGTTAAGCATCTTTTCACGTATCTGTTGGTGGAGGTGGACTAAAATTCTTGACAAACTATCAAAAGTCACTTATGCATAAATGGGTAAACCTGAATAGCCCTATAACTACTAAAGAAATTGAATTTATAGTTAAAAACCTTCCCACAAAGAAAAATCCAAGCTCATATCATTTCACGGTGAATTCTACCAAACATTTCAGGATGAAATAATACCAGTTCTATACAAATTCTTCTAGAATATAGAAGATGAAGAATACTTCTTAACCCATTTTATGTGGTCAGCATTACACTGATAACAAGACCTGACGAAGATATTACAAATAGGCAAAACTGCAAATGGTCGTCATGAACATAGATGCAAAACCCCTCAACAGAAAGCTAAATCAGGGTTGAGCAAAGATGGAAGAATTCCATATAAATATATTTGCTGATAAAGTAGGAAGAATGTGAGTAAGCTTGGGAAGAGGAGAGAGAGGGAGGGGGGAAGTAATGTCATTGATATTAGAAAACCAAAGGATACTATCTCAACGGATAGGCTGATTATAAAAGATTGAGAAAAATGAGATTCAGGGCACCATAAAAAGTTGTAAGAGTAACATCTCCCCCTCCCCCCAAAATAGAAAACTTTCTAAATCACAAAAGAAATCATTTGGAAGAACAAAGGGCCAAATAACAACAACAACAACAAAAATACATTGCATTGAAATAACGGATGAAAAGAAGGAGGAAAACTCTTTGTGACAATAGAATTCAAACTGATAAATGTAGAAAAAATGATGAAATTAGAAAGTCACCATTTGGCAACCATTATAGTAAAGATTATTTCAGTCAGGAATTATCAATGGATGTTAAAACTTGTGAGCAAAAATGTAATGAGAAACAAATATTACAGTCTCAAAGTCTCTTCCTCCTAGATACTAATTAATGGAAAAAATAGTAATTTTAGACTGAGAAATTTGAAGAAATAGGAAACATTTTTACATAAATGATAACAAAATACAATGCTAAACAGTATTTAAAGGAAAATGTTTAGCTTTAAATGAACATATTAGAAGAGAAAAAGATTAAAAATTTATTTTCTAGCCCTTTATTTAATGAAGCTAGAAAAGCAAAGCAAATTAAGCCCAGATTAGGAAGGCAATAGCAAAGAGCAGAAAATGATTAAATAACAACAACAACAACAAAATGTACTGGGAGAAAAATTTATCACCAAAAGTTGGTCCTTAGTAAGACTGATAAAATTCATTTCCAATAAAGAAAAGGCAAGAAAGAGAAAAGAGACACTGCCAATATCCAGAATGAAAATGGGGATATCATAATGGATTTTACATGAAAATAATGAATCATGAATAAACAAATAATGAATAAATATAAAAGATAAATGCAAGTCAAAGAAGGTTATATAATAGGGAAACACATTTGATAGTTTTGATGATATGGATAAATTCCTTGAAAATCACAACTTAAAACTGACACAAAAAGAAGTAAAATGAATTAGTCCTGAACCTGTTGAAGAAACTGAGTTCCAAATTTAAAACCTTTCCACAAAAAAAGCTTGAGGCCTAGATAACTTCACTAGTGAATTATTCCTGACATTTAATGCAGACATAATTTCAATACTATAAAAATTTCCAGAGAATACTTCCCAATACTTTTTAGGAGACCAGTGTAACTTTGATGCCACAGACACATGGGATGAAATGAAACTGTAGACCTATCTTTTTCTCAAAAACAGTGATGTATAAGTCCTAAACAAAAAATTAGCAGACTGTATCTGGTTTTTTTGTGAGGCAAACACGATAACCACTACACTACAGAAACTGGCCTGTATCTAGTGACTTATAAAAATTACATCACAGTCAAGTATGGTTTAGCCTATCCATGCAAAGATGCTTTAAAGTAAAAAAAAATTTTTCAAAAAAAAAAAAATCAACCACTGTAATATACCACATTTACAGAATAAAGAAAAATAGTATGAGATGTAGAAAGAAAGTTGATAAACAGGTGTTCATAGCAGTGTTTTAAAAATAGTACTAGAGAGGAACTTCCTTAATCTGATAAAGGGTATCTACAAAAGAAATCTGCAAAATATTTCATGATGTAAACACATCATGATTGCTTTTCATGGTGAAATATTTAATGCCTTCTCCTTTCATACAAGAATAGAAAACTGACAACATTGAAGATTGGTGGTCCTAGTCAATGCAATATATTTAATTTTTATTTTTATTTTTTTAATTTTTTTTTTCCAACTTTTTTTTTTTTTTTTTTACTTTTTTTTATTTTTGGGACAGAGAGAGACAGAGCATGAACGGGGGAGGGGCAGAGAGAGAGGGAGACACAGAATCGGAAACAGGCTCCAGGCTCCGAGCCATCAGCCCAGAGCCTGACGCAGGGCTCGAACTCACGGACCACGAGATCGTGACCTGGCTGAAGTCGGACGCTTAACCGACTGCGCCACCCAGGCGCCCCTTTAATTTTTATTTTTAAGTAGGCTGCGTGCCCAGAGCGGAGCCCAATGCAGGGCTTGAACTCAAGATCCTGAGATCAAGACCTGAGCTGAGATCAACAGCTGGACACTTAACTGAGCCAGCCAGGTGCCCCTGCAATTAAAAAAATTTTTTTTGAGTGTAAAGATAACTGGGGCACCTGGGTGGCTCAGTCAGTTAAGTGTCCAACTGTTGATCTCAGCTCAGGTGTTGATCTCACGGTTCTTGAGTTTGAGCCCCTCATCGGGCTCTCTGCTGTCATCACAGAGCCCGCTTCAGATCCTTTGTCCCCGTCT
This sequence comes from Neofelis nebulosa, assembly GCF_028018385.1. Taxonomy (NCBI): domain Eukaryota; kingdom Metazoa; phylum Chordata; class Mammalia; order Carnivora; family Felidae; genus Neofelis; species Neofelis nebulosa. The sequence continues at coordinate 95,585,088 of NC_080792.1, forward strand.
CACTCCGCTCCTCCTCAGCTTGTTCTCTCTCTCAAAATAAATATATAAACTTTAAAAAGTGTAAAGATTAGAAAGAAAGAAATGAAAAACAACATGTTTGTGTAGTTAGAAAAATCCAAAATAATCTAAAAATTAACTGTTAGAATTAATGAGAATCTAGCAAAGTTGCTAGATAGAAGGCCAATATAAAAAAATCAACTGGGGCACCTGGGTGGCTCAGTCAGTTAGGCATCCGACTTTGGCTCAGGTCATGATCTCACAGTTTGTTGAGTTCAAGTCCTGTGTGGGCCTCTGTGCTGATAGCTCAGAGCCTGGAGCCTGCTTCAGATTCTGTGTCTCCCTCTCTCTCTCTGCCCCTCCCCTGCTCATGCTCTCTCTCTCAAAAATAAATAAACATTTAAAAAACAACTGTATTTCTCTATATTGCAAAAACAGAAATGGGACTAAAAGTACCATTGACAACAGAATCAAAAACATTAAGTGATAGACATAAATCTGAAGGGAAGTGTGAAAAGTTTATACACAGAAAACTAAATATTGCATGAAATTCAATAAATTGAGATCTATTTCATAATCATGGATCAGAAGACCCAATATTTTTCTCAAACATTTCCTAATTGGTCTATAGATTCAATGCAATCTCAAGTAAAGTCCTAGTACATATACTTCTGTGAAAATTAATGAACTGATTATAAAATTTATGTGGAAATGCAGAGTAAAGAATAGCCCAAAGAGGAAGAACATTGAAGGGTACACACTGAGTATCAAGACTTACACCAAGATTAAAATAGTATGGTTTTGTATAAAGCTAGACCAATAAACCAGTGGAACAGATCAGTGCTGATCACACTTGTATCAGCATCTGATTTAAGAGAAAAGTGCCACTGCGATACAGTAAAAGGTCAAATGGGCTAGGTCAATTGGATATCCATATGGAAAAAAAACTGACACGACATAGTTCATTCTAGAAGTTAAAATTATTTCCAGATGAATTGTATACCTAAAAGTAAAGGGAAGAAAGTAGAGCCTCTAGGTTACAGTGGGGGGAAATGTGGCATTTGAAGAGGCAGATTTAGCAAATAGAATATAAAAGTATCAACCATAAAAGATTGCATTACACCAAGCATTTTTTCCTAAACGCATCTTTAAGAAAATGAAAAGAAGAGCTACTGGCTGGGAAAAAGTATTTTCATTACACAAATATGAAAAGAACATAGATCCAAATTTTATAAAGAACTGCTACAAATCAGTAAGAAAACTTAAGATAAGGCAAATGGGCAAAGAACTTGAGCATGTCACAAAAAGATAACCAAATAGACATATGCACATCACGTATGCTCATCACCGTTAGTCATTAGGGAATACAAACTGCAGTGGTATTTCACTACACACCCTCCAGAATAGATAAGACTCACAACATCCAACAAGTATTGGCAAGGAAGTGGAAAAACTGGCCTCATACATAGCTGGTGGGAAGGTACATGTGTACGGCTTCTTTGGAAAATGGTTTGGCAGTTTCTTCGAAGACTAAACATATGCCTATAATATAACTCAGCTTTTCTTCTCCTGGTTGTATACCCAAGGGAAATGAGCGCATGTGTTCACTCTGAAATGTCACAAGAATGTTTGTGGCATCTCATCGATAATATATGAACTGCAAACACTTAAAATTCCAACAGTTGAAGGGATAAACTTCAATTTGTGGTATAATGACACCACAGAATTCTACACCACAGTAAGAAGTAATGAACTATTGATACATGCAACAGCATGGATGACTCTTAAAACACTGTGAAGTAAAAGAAGCCAAACTCAAAGGAATATATACTATATAATTTCACTTATATGAAATTTAAGAAAAGGCAAAACTCCCCTGTGGCAATAGAGGCCAAAACGGTGATTGTCTTTGGGATATACTGACCCAATGATACCAATTGTGCCAATGGGCGCCAATGATGCCTGTTAGCATGCTAAAGTATGCTCTGTCTTGATTTGGGTGTTGGTTTTCTATTTATGTGAAGTACAAAAACAGGCAAGGCTGATCTGTGCAGACTTAAGTCAGAAAAGTGGTTACTCTGGGGGGATAGTGACTGGAAATGAGCACAGGAGACCCCACAGTATGCTGGAGACATGACGGCACAAGTATATACGTATATTAAAAAATCAGAGGTATACCCTTGAGATTTGTGCACTTCATGGAAGTTATTTCTCAATAGAAAAAACACAGAATCAAAATCATTAAGAATTTTCACCATGACAAAATGTATTTTCACTGTTTTGCACTTATATTTTCATTCAACTATTTACATGTAATATTAAGCTAATTTAAGCAAATGCTTTTGGTTAAACATCTTTTTATACCTGTTTTTCAACAACAAAAATACACAAATCATTTTTTCCTTCCTGCTCTACTCAGGGTAGGCAATCAACAACTCTTTTTTGAGGGGATGGATTCCTCAGGTGCAGGAATACACATTCATCTCTGATGTCGGTGCCCAGCATAGGCCTGCAGTATGAGAAGCATCAGGAAAGTTTGCTGAGTAGTGATAGAATGCAGGTTACACGGACACTCCCCTCCTGCTCTCCCACCCTCCATCTCAGTAAGCATGGTAGACATCACATCCCTCTGCTCCCAGGGGGCATACTCGTGGCAGAAAGCCTATGTCCAACAAGCAGTGGTTCATGTCAGAAAGAAATCCACATACTTTGTAATCAGGTGGATGTGAGTTAACCTCAACCCTTCCACCAGTTCTGTAACTATACACCAGTGAGTTACCCTGCTGGGTGGGCATCTGTAACATGTCCCAAAACTTACAGATCTAGACTCCAGGGAGTGTTGGTTTCCCCACCTGCTGAGTCATTGCCCTAAAGCTGGAACCCAGAGTCATGAAGGAGGCATGCCATCGTGGTGTTGGGAGTGGGGTGCTGGACCATGACCCAGAAGAGGACACTGCAATGCTCTGACCCATCAGAAGATCTTCATGTAGAGGTGCATCTTGTCAGACTCATCAAGTTTGTGAAAGAAAAGGTTCAACCCTCTAGCAGGGCTGTTAGTCTGAACTGTTTCTGTCATAGCAGAACAGGGAGCCATTTCTAATGCCCTCTGGGAGGGTGCTTTAAGTTGAGGTCCTGCTTTCCTGTTGCCTGTCCCCCATCCACATCTGCCTACTTTCGTGACCGCTCTTAAGCTCTTGTTTATGTTCCCTCAGTCCTTTACAGAATTTTACCCAGGACATCAAGTCCCCTATCTCTCTTTTCTGTCAGGCATCTTCTTCCTAGGATGTTTCCCAGGAGACCAGCTCGCTATAGTTGTGTGAACGCAGTGAAGGGGTCCAAAGGACTGGTCTCCAACAGCTACAAACCATCTAATATGCAAACAGACATGAAAAAGTCTAACAGATCTCCCGAGAGGTACTTACCCTGGGACCACTGAGAAGGCAGTGAGAAATGGGACCTGAATCTCCTCAGGGGAACCCATGGTAATGAAGGCGATATTCCCTGCAGAGAAGAGGGCTTCAGGGTGAAGCAGAGGTTCCTAGCAGGCTGATCTAGATTGCCTCCCAGCCTTCTGTGGATCAGGGATTTTAAACATTGTGTTCAAAGAATCATGACAGGGGAAAGTGCATGAATCACCAAAAACTTTTTTCCCCGCAGGGTTTTCCCCGAGTCTCCATGCCCAGTGTGGGACCTCAAACCCATGACCCCAAGATCAAGTCATATGTTCCTCCAACTGAGCTGGTGAAGTGCCCCACCAGAGATTTTCTAAAAAGCAAAAGTAATATGGAGGAATCTACCTTACCAGATTTTAAATGTGTTAAAAATAAATAGTATACATAAGAAACAAAATGATGATGATGAAGATAGCACTTTTTGAATATTGACTAATTATCTCAATCCCATGAAGGGTTCTGTTATTATCTCCATATTACCAAAGATGAAAGAACGTGCGGATGACCGATAATTTGGCCGAATTCACATAGTTGTCAAGTAATTGAACTGAGAGTCCACCCCAGGCAGCCTGTGTCTTGGAGAGAACAGAAAATCTGGAAGGAGTAGTATTCTTTAGAATGTGTTATGTGCTAAAGATTTCATCTACATTAGAAAGCATGGAAGAACGGGAGAGAGGTAGTCCTTATTTACAATGGGCACAGGTCAGCCACATTTTGGCACTATCTTTTGTTGGGAGATCAAACCTCTATTAAAAGTGCAGCTTATGAAGTGTTTGTCCCGATTTAGAAAGCTTAGAAATAGTTATGTGCTGAAGTTAAGAACATAAGTTTCCTTGTCTGTTATTGGTGCAGGGCCTCTGGAAGGTGTTTTAATATTCACTAGACCTATTTCCTGATCAGTAACAAGGGAACATAGTCTTAGTTCGGGTGTGGGGGTGGGAGGCTCATATAATAATATCTTCCTTGGGACATACTGAATGTTCAGCAAGTGGCAACCAAAAAAAGTAACTGATGTTATATTAGTGAATTAGGATCGTGTAATTTGTTGAATTACATTTGAATTTAATTCAATAATGTAGATTTACATTTTAGGTTCCACTGACTTTTTTAAAATTAAATAAATTTTTTTTTAATGTTTATTTATTTTTGAGACAGAGAGAGACAGAGCATGAATAGGGGAGGGTCAGAGAGAGGGAGACACAGAATCCGAAGCAGGCTCCAGGCTCTGAGTTGTCAGCACAGAGCCCGACGCGGGGCTTGAACTCACAGACTGTGAGATCATGACCTGAGCCGAAGTCGGAAGCTCAACCGACTGAGCCACCCAGGCGCCCCTCCATTGACTTTTTAATTCATTGGAGAGCAATCAGGAATATTTTCATTGAGCATCTAGTGGGTCCTAGAGAAAAAGACTAATAGCACTAACAGCAAGATTTCACTGTAAATGCGAGGGTATGCTGTAGCAAATCCCTAATTTCCCCTGTGTTCACCCATATCAGGGATGCTCCAGCCTCACTATACAGTTGACTCTTGAACACGTGGGGTTAGGGACACCAGCCACATGCAGTTGAAAATCCATGTATGAGCTTTTGATGAGGGAAACAAAGGCAAGAGAAATGTAGCATAAATTAAATCTCCTTACAGCTTGCAGCCCAATGACAGACACCTGAAATGCGTAGAGCGTCACCTTCGAGGAACTCATGGCTGCCTTACTTCCTTAATGTTCTTGTTTTATCAAAGACTAAAAGTAACCTCATCTTAACAGCAGCTCGCCCCTCAAGGTCCCGAAAGCCTTGCTTCCAAATTCCGTAGAGTCTTACGCTATCCCTAACCCTCACTTAAAAGTATAAAATCAGTCACTCCTCACAACCCCAGTGCAGCTTTCTGTCCATGGGTCCTGTCCTGTGCTTTAATAAAATCACCTTTTTCCACCAAAGACGTCTCAAGAATTCTTTCTTGGCTGTTTGCTCAAGAACCCCATCACTTCAACTTCCCCAAATCTTAACTAGTAATAAGCTACTGTTGGCCAGAAGCCTTACTGATGACATAGCTAATTAACATATATTTTATATGTTATATGTATTTTATATTGTATTCTTAGAATTAAGTATTATTAAGAAAATCATATGGAAGAGAAAATATATTTAAGGTACTGTATTTGCTTTTTAAAAATCCAGGTATAAATGGACTTGTATAGTTATTTATTTGTTTCTTATTTGAGAGAGAGAGAGAGAGAGAGAAGAGAGAGAGCACACATGAGTGGGGAAGGAGGACGGGGGAGAGAGAAAATCTTAAGCAGGCTTTATGCTCACCTTGGAGCCCATGCTAGGCTACATCCCACCACCCGGGAATCATGACCTGGGCCGAAATCAAGAGTTCGCTGCTCAACTGATCTAGCCACTCAGGTGCCTCTAGACCCTGTAATTTACCCCCTTTTGTTCAAAGGTCATCTGTACTTGGTCAGTCAGGACTGCTTCCTACAACCCTGTTGTTTTCTCTTCCCATTCCTTGAAAAGAACCTTAAAAATAGAAATATAGACTCTTCTTTTTATAAAAAATAGAAAACGTGGTAAGTAAAAAGAAGAAAATTAAAACGCCTAATAAAAATAATGAAGTAGAATAGTAATTCTATGCCTACGTTCAAGCAGAGTTTAACAACGTGGCCTATATCATTCTATGCTTGTACCTTTCAAATTGGCTCATCTCACTCAAACTGTCTTGTAACACCCCTTTTTTATTGTACAATGTATCATGACAGGGTCAGGCCGATATACATTCTTCTGCAGCAGAATTACTAATAACCTTCCAGGAGCCCGTTCTCTTTCTGAAGTGTGATTTATTTAGCAAATCTTTCACCAGACACTTGGGTTGTTTCCAGATTTTCACTTGATCAAACGCTGAAATGTTTATGTTCCCGCCAAAGTCTTTTGCATAAGCTTTTAAGCTTTGGCGTCAGAGAATCTTAGATGACCCGCCCGGGGCCATCCTAGGTCGGAAGATCTCTGGGCTGAGGGAGATCCCGGGTCGGAGGCGCAAGGGGCTGTCCCCGGTGGCCTCTCTTGGAGCCCGGCTACAGGAGTCCCCCACTGAGCCGCAGACCCCGCACCCTCTACAGGGACCCCTGTCCCGACCTCATCTCCTGGGGATGGGGGGGGGGGGGTCTGGATTTGAAAGGCGCCCTCCTCCAGCAGGGGTCAGGGTGGGGATGCGGGAGGGGAATGTCTGCCTCAAGAACTGCGCCCTCAGCTGGGCTTTGGCTCCGCCACGGGGTGCCTGGTGTGGGGGTCAGTCAAAGGTCACAACTTTCTCCTGCTCCCGCCGCAGGGGCACGAGGGTCCTGGCGCCTTTCCCTACACCGCCGAGCAGGGCTCTCTCTACAGCCCACGACCCCCAAGACCCTGGTCCCGCTCCTTCCTGCGTCTGAGGACGCGCAGAGCCAGGCTTCACTGCCCCTGTGATCCCCCAGAAAGTCCTGGTTCTTCCAGGACGCCCAAGGCCCCCAGAACTTGTCGGCGCCCCCCCTCCCCCAACCGAGAACCCGCACGAACTCAGGGAGACCTCCTTCACGCAGGGGCGCAGGCCCAGAGGCCCGGGGTCGTCGGGCGGAGCCCTCGCGCGGATTGGCCGCGGCCTCGATACTTTGTCGCAGCCTCGCCTTCCGCGGACCTGTGGGCAGAGCACGTGCGCTGGAGCGGAAGTGGGGCGCGGGCGGCCGGGCGCGGTGAGTCCCGGCGGAGGGGCGGGCGGGCGGCCTGCCTGAGGCGGGGGGGGCGCTGCGCCGGCCCTGCGGCGCGGAGAGTGGGGGCGCTGGGCAGCAATCGCGGCCTTTGCGGGGGAGCAGCACGCCCCGAAAGGTACGGGGTGGGGGTGCGGCCTCAGCCAGGCTTCGGGGAGGGTGCCCACGTCTGGGCACCTGGCAGAGCCACAGCACCCCCCCCGGGTCCCCTCCATCCCTGCCCGGGGCCGGGTCCCCTCAGTGTCCCCTGGAGGTACCCCCCAGGAAGACACTTTGTTCTTGAAGCCCGAGGTCCCGCCTTCAGGAGCCTGGCCCTTAGGCTCCTGTCCTCTCTTCCTAGAGCCGGTGCGGGGGGGGGGGGGGGGGGGGAGGGCGGGGGTTTGCGCCGGAAGAACCTGGGGTCCTGAGAGGAGCCCTCCCCTTACCGTCCCTGCCGAAGCCCCGGAGCCTCGGCTCCCTGGGGGGTCGCGGGATCCGAGGCCTACTGCCCTTCGCGATGGGGAGAAACACTGGGCTCCAAGGTAGGATCTGGTGAAGCCCGAGGCCGTGGCGGCGTAGAGCTCTTCCCCCTAGTGGGCGGCCCCAGGCGCCAGGAGGCCCCAAGAGGCGGTGCTGGGCCGAAAGAACTAGAAACTGCTGCTAGACCCTCTTTCAAAGAGCGCGCACACAGGCCTGTTGGCTGCAATTCTGGGCACGCATGTCGTCACCACATTTGTGGAAAGCGGTTTGGTAGCATCTACAGAAAACACAGGTGCCACATAGCACTCCCCTTTAACCTTGCTTACATGAGTCTGTTCAGTAGAAGAGTAATCCTGAGCCCAAGGTATTAGGGTTGTCATGCTGCCTAAGTGTCCAGGAGTGGAGAGATGTGGAAAGAAGCCTGGCCCCTACCGTCATGGGCCACTTGACAGGACCGTTCATATGGACCAGGAGATTAATCACAAGCAATCTGTCTCTGTTGGTAAAACTGCTGTATGTATATGGAGATTTTTATAAAAAAGAAAATTCACAAAGCCTTCCGATCCAACTTGCCATAGCTTACCTGTGTGTGTGTGTGGGGGGGGGCGACGGGGGGAGGTTGCGGAGTAGATGGACTGGGCACAGGAGGCCTTACAGATGTTCGCTCCTTTGTGTATATGTTTAACGTGTGGGATTAGGACAATCTTTAAAACTTTGTGTTTTTCAAATAGGTTGGCTTTTTTTTTTGTTGTTTTCAAAATCAAAATAAAAAGCAGATGGTGCTAGTCCTGCCTCTGGAAGGTCCCATGGCTCCTCTTTGTAGAGTGTAAGCAGTGTCTGCCCAGCCCCTGGCCCAAGGTACCTCCTTACTGCTTCAAGAGGCCTTGGCATCCATTGCACAGATACTGGGGAACTCTAATGACCCCAACACACATGGTCCGTGCCCTGATTGAGGTCAGAAACGGAGGGGAAAAAAAACCCCACCATTACCTTGTGTGTATAAGAAAGCAGGGGAGGGGCACCTCGGTGGCTCAGTCGGTTGAGTGTCTGACTTCAGGTCATGATCCCAGGATTGTGGGATCCAGCCCTGGGTCGGGCTCTGTGCTGAGTGTGGAGCCTGCTTGGGATTCTCTCTCTCTGCCCCTTTCCCGTGCTCATACATGTGGTCTCTCTCCCTCCCTCTCTAAAATAAAATTCAAAAGAAAATGAAGAATGTGGGGGACACAGAGAGGAGGAGATAGGAGAAGACCAGGGTGGGGCCTGTGGACAGGACACAGACAAAAGGTTCGCGGGAATGAGATGCGCCATCGCAGTGACAGTACCTAGTGCACAGCAAAGGACTAAAGAAAGGAAACTAGCCGGCATCTGACACCCCTCTGCCTTCCGCTGGGGAGCTCTCACAACCATGTTAAAAATGCCTGTGGCTAGAGGGGCCTCGCAGAGTTGAGGATTGAGGTGCAGCCGGCATGTGGCCATCATGATGACTGTTGTGTTGTTCGCAGAGGGGCCGACCCAACGTGGGATGCAGAGCTTCCTGAAGCTGCTGAGGGAGAGTGGGGGCGCTGGGCCACCCCTGGCGGAGCTGGTGACTCTTGCAGGCAGGCTGTGCCGAGACCTCCAGGATGACCCCGCCCAGGTGCAGCCCTTGGTCACAGCCGTGTTGGACAGTCAGCTCCGCCTGCACCTCTTGGACAATGCGGACGTGGCCTTCGTGTGTGCCCGGGTGCTGGCCCAGCAAGAGCAGCACCAGGCTGCCTGCCGGGTGCTGGAGGTAGGATGGATCTGTGAGGGGGGCGCAGAGAGGTTCAGTGGCCACCACCATCCCAAACACAACGGAGATGTGGGGAGATTTTTTTATAAACGGAGCCAGGATGGTCCACTCTGCTTCACAGATTCTAGCTACTTTGTAATCTGAGGCAACACTGTCCATTTATGAGATCCATTTTGAGTGGTGGTCCTGGCTCGGGGAGCGGGGCTCCCAGGTGGTGAGACGGTCAAACAGAGCCAGGCTTTCGATCCTTGAGCCACAGGTCTGCAGTTGAGAACGCAAACCGAAAGTATCGTTGTCACTCCTCTGGTGATACTTGGATGCTGACTCATTTGGCATTGATGTGACCTGACCTGCACCGAGGTGAAGCCATTTATGGTCTGTAGCCACTTAATGTGACCGTGGTGCATTCTGCTGCCTAAATACCGGTATGTTTGATTCTAATGTGCTGCCTGCCCCAGATGACACTGGGGTGGTGCATATTACGGAGCATATGCCTGTGTTACTCCCTAAAATCTGAGACATTCTGAATTCCAAAGTACATCTGGCTCGAAGGGCTTCATGTAAGGGATTTGGAGGCATCCTTTTCCCTCTTTCACCCCCAGATACAGTTCATGCCTGGTTCATGCTGAGTTTACCTTGGAAATCCTCACTTCTTTCCAGTTCTTTCCGTTTCCACTCCTTCTGCCACAGGCTGTGTGGGGTCCTCCTGGTTGCTCCCCTAATGTCCCCCCCGTCCCCTTGATTTGTCCCTGTAGCAGCCACAGGGAGTTTGAAAACTGCAGATGGGCCATGGTCTGCATGAGTCTGCAGGTGGCTCAGGAGCCTGCCATCTGAGATTGCCTGCTTTTTAGTCTCTCTTTTGGACTCTCCCCCTGCTTCCTTCATGTAGCCATGCTGCTTCCTGCTGTCCCTACAACTCCTGAGATCTTTCTGTGTCTCAGGACCTTTGCATGTGTTCTTGCCTGTGCCAGAGGCCGGAGCCTGGCTCTTTGTGTGCCTGGTGTCTTTCTTCTTCTCTGGTTTCTGCTGTAGATGTCACCCTGTCTAAGCAGTGCCCACTTTATTCTCCAGTGGAGAATCTTGTTCACCCTATAGCTCCTTCCTCAGTTCCTAATTAGAAGAATTATTTGTTGGTATTCATTTTGTCTGCCTTCCCTTGCTGCACTGCAGGCCCCATAAGAGAGGGGCTGCCTTGGTTCTGCTTGTTACAGGATCCACAACATGGAACATAACACCTGTAAGTAAGAGGGGCTAAGTTTTTCCAAATTTGTCAAAACGGATCCGGGAAACAAACAAGGGAAAACACAGAGTTGTAATAATGTCTGTTAAGGCACTCAATGATGAAATGTGTCAGTGACACCAGTAGTGAAAAACTCCCAATAGAGGGATTATAAACACAGTCTGGATGGTCCAGAAATGTCTCTGAGAAGGTGACGTATAGCTGAGACCTGAGAGATAGGATGGGGACACCACACCAGGAAAGGATGTTTCCTGTCCAGGGCCACATCCTGCAGGTAGCAAGTTTCCCATATACATTCCCGGACGGCTGTGCCCTCGGCCAGTGAAAGTCACAGCCCAGAAAAATGGGCTTTTCTGATGCTGTGGAGAGAAAGCTAAATGATTGTCAGCACCTCCCTTGCCAAGATGGTCCTGAGGACATTGGAGTTAAATGCAAGAACCCCACACACTGACTACAGCAGCTGGGTTCTGGGGGAGGCCAACCGCAGGTATCCTTGGCCATCTCCAGAGTCTGGTTATGTGATCAAGTCCCACTGGATTAGTGAGCTGTCACGGGGCACAGACCAGGACTTCATCCCACTTGACTCAGAATGCACTCGCTGGGCACTGGAGGGGCCAGCTCTGCTGGGTGGGAGAGAAAGGTCTTTCATGCAAGATGTGGGTCAAGCCTTGGAATCCCCATGTGGTTCTAACTGTGGCTCTGCCTCTTGCGTGTTGTGTGGCCCCAGGCCAGTCATTTGTGTTCTCCTTGCTTCCTGCTCTTCATCTGTAAGCAGTGACTGAGAGCTGTGTTCACCTCATGTGTTGTGTGGGAGGGTTGAAGGGCTGACGTGACCTGAGTGGCTGGCTGGGCCACCAGGGACAGAGCCTGCTGGTGATTGGATTGCTGGGTTCATGCCCTCATTGCTTGGCACATCAACAGGCAGCTCTTCTCAGGGATCAGGTCGGGTCAGATGGCAGTGCTCCAGGCAGGCAAGGGCAGCCCGGTCTCAGCAGGCTTTTCTCGGCAGGGTTGCCGTGTGCCCGGAGGCAGCCAGGAGCTGGTCCAGCTCTGGAACGACATTCACTACCATCTGGTCATGAAGCGGCTGGGCGTGGCTGTGCTAACCCCAGTGCAGAAGTTCCGCTGCAGAAAGAGGTATACTGCTGGTCTGTCTTTGTGCTTATTCCCTAGGACTCCCGAGGGCTGTGCCTTCTAAAACCACAGGGGGGCCGAGGTGAAATAGAGGCAGGGAGATAAATGCAGAAGTCAGAAGAGGCGGTAGTAGTCAAAAGATCATAGGCTCTACGTCAGCCATTGTGCCCCACGCTGAGTGTGTGCCACACTCTCCACCTACCTGCGCAGCTGGGGGAGGGGTGCATTCCCATTTATGCTTGCAGGGTAAGGAGAAGGAGCCTTTTCCAGGGCCCAGGCAGAGAGTTCTAGTTGCGGCAGGAGACGCTGCCTTCTGGTGAGGGCTCTGCAGAGAAGGGGGCAGCAGGGGGGCGCCCTGACCTTACTCCCTTCCTCGCCTCTTCTTCTCCCTTGGGAAATTTCCAGCACCTGTGTCTTAGGTCATCTGATTCTCGCAGACAGGCTCTGCAGGTGCCATGGCCTGGATCTCAGTGCCATCCCTTAGGGCTGCAGGACATTTTATTTTATTTTATTTTATTTTTTTAACGTTTATTTATTTTTGAGACAGAGAGAGACAGAGCATGAACGGGGGAGGGTCACAGAGAGAGGGAGACACAGAATCTGAAACAGGCTCCAGGCTCTGAGCTGTCCGCACAGAGCCCGACGCGGGGCTCGAACTCACGGACCGCGAGATCGTGACCTGAGCCGAAGTCGGACGCTTAACCGACCGAGCCACCCAGGCGCCCCAAGGCTGCAGGACATTTTAAGGAGAATAAAGAGGAGAGTGATGCAAGCATTAGAGGAGATACGTGTGGTGCTTAGAAGATTGCCTGGCACGTGAGAGATGCTGGGCCCATCCTCAGCACCAAGTAAACATTACAAGTGCTAATTATTATTATTATTACTGTCATCACCATTCACAGATGAGGAAACTGAGGCACAGAAAGGTCAGCAACTTGCCCAGGGTTACACATGAGAGAGATGCAAAGCTAGGCTTCCAGGAGAGACACTGAGGCTGCACAGCCTTTGTTCTTCATCTTGCGTGTTCCTCTCTGACCAGGAGGAGCTGCAGGTCTCGCTCTGAGCTCCTGCCAGCCCAAGTGACAGGGGGTTCCTGTCCCACAGGGCCTGGTTACTGGCCTGGTTACTGGAAGAAGAGATGGATTCCTTCTGGATCAGAGAGAATTATTTTCCCAGTGCCCACAAAAGAGTGAGATATGCCCTCAAAACCCAGCAGTTAATCAGCCTTGGGGTCTTCAGGAAAGCAGTCATGTCCCTCCATATAGGTGCTAATGGCCTGCCAGAGTCCAGTGCAATGAAGTAAATGATTTGGGATCAGTATGCAGTATTTGGAAGGGGCCCCTGATTGCTGGGTGCTATTGGAGGTGCTGGGGGTAATGCTTGGGCCCTACTCTCCTGGGCTGACATTGGGTATGGACAATGGGTGGTAGATGAGGAAACACTGTGGATTCCATAATCAGAGTGGGGAGTACTAGACAGAGAATGTGCTTAGTAGAGGACTATCCTGCCTTTGTTCTTTGCTGTGGGTTGGAGGTTGCAGGCAGGCTCACCTAAGCCTTGGCTTGGAGGCCTGAGCTCTGGGACAGCAATCCCTAGATGTGTAAGGAGGGGATGATATTGGGGTTACAGCCATCATGGTTGGTACACTGCCTAAGTGTGGCAGGGTCTCCTAAAGGTGGTTAGTACAGGAGCAGGGGCAAGAGGTTCTTGGGAATCTTTGGGAGTGATTGTAGAAAGGGTTGTGTCAGGGCAGATTTTGGAGGATTTGCTGACGAGTGAGATGTGTTGGAGGAGGTAAAGAGAATAAAGCTGGACTCCAGGGCTCTTGGTCTGATTGACTGGAACACAATGGTTTCTCACTGAGATGCACAGAACTGGGGGAAGATCCGAGAGCAAAGGATCGAGCTCCATTTGGGATGTGGTATGTGTGGGATGCATTTTTGACATCCATGGTGATTTGTTCATTTGGTGTTTGGGTACCTTGGGTGTTCCCCACAGGTAGTATTTGTTTATACATCACTTTTTCCTTTTGGAAAAACTCGTGTATATACACAGGAAAGAGTAGCATAGCCCACCTCAGTGTCTTCATCATCCACTTTCAGTAGTTACCAGCCATTGGTCAGCTGTGGCATCTCAGTGAGCGGTAGTGGAAACCTGGTGACACCCCTCTGAGGTGCCCTGATATGTGGGCCCCTCCTTTCTTCAGGGGATGGATGCTTGGGACTCTGCAGCTTAGAGAGGAGGAGCAGCCAGTGAGATGAGAGGATGTCTGGGGGTGCAGTGTTTGAGAGCACACGAGGTGCATCCAGGAGAAGGGGTGTCTGTAACCACCACTTCACTGTCTTTATCCAGAAACCCACCACCCCTCTCCCTCTGCCCTGATGGCCTGAAGAGCCGAAACTTTCCCAGAGAGGTTCGCCGGAAGCTGCACGACTTTGCCTCGAGCGTGAGCACCAACCCCAGCAAGGCCGAGCGGGTAAGAACCCAGGAGATCGAGGCTCGACAGCCCCCCGTTTAGCCTACCCCCCTGACCTTAGGCGACGCCACCACCCTTAGATGACTCACACCTTTACCCTCCCCTCCTCTGGACCTCCCCAGTGGCCCGTCTGCCAGGATGCTGGGGGCTTCCGCCTCTCTCAGAACTTTCCTGGAGACGGGAGCTCATTGGCTGGCAGCTCGTGACCATCCAGCCTGCACTCGTGGAGGGTCTAGTTTTCAAACGTGGGGTCATCATATCCCCACTGCTGTCGTGGAGCTTCCAGCCTGAGGGAGGCAGGTATTTGCGGAGCTCAGGGCCAGCAGGGCGCCATCCTCAACGTAGCCCCGGGAAACTGGAGGGACGGAGTGGAGTGGGGTGAGGTTGCTAGGGGTAAAGAGGCGAGACACGACTAGTGGGAGTTTCCCGGTGCTCCAAAATCCCGGCCTGTTCTCTCCGCCCACTTCTCTGCTCTGTCCAATCGGCAGGGCGCTCCCGCGTTAGCTCCACCTACTTTCTCCCCCTTTCTAGAGCTTGTCCAATCAAAAGGGCACTCCTGGTGCTTGCTCCACCCACCATGTTACCTGTCCAATCAGTAGTGCTCTCCCAGTGATCACCGCGCCGGCCGCGTAGACTGGGTTCTCCCGAGCGCCGAGCGGGGGCCGCAAGAAGAGATACTCTGCGGGGTCCTGGGTCACAGGCGTTGGTCACGGGCCGTCGCTGCCCCCTGCTTCGGAAGGCTCCGGCCCGGCAGGCCTTGTCCAAGCCCTCCGCGTTTCTGGGTTATCGTTGGCGAGGCCGCCGTTGCGGCGCCAGCGGTGAACGAGGCCGGGCTGCCGGACGTGCTGGCGGCGCAGATGGCCAGGCTCGGGCCTCCTGCTCTGAGGCGGCTCAGCTTCTCTGCTGCCCTTCTCCGAGAGTGAGGCCGGGCTCCGGTTCGCCGCCTCGGTGAAAGCGTTGTCGGGTCGCCCTTGTGCACGCCGCTGTTCCGGGGACGGTGGAGGGCCTAGAGGTTGTGCTGTTTTGGGGCAGGAGAACCTGGCCTTGGAGACGAGCCTGACCGTAGAGCAAGTGTACAACTGGTTTGCCAATTACCGGCGGCGCCAGAGGGCCCTTCTCCAGCGCCTGGAGCCAGCGCCGGAGGACACAGTAGAGGACCCCAGTGTGAGGGAGAGGGGTCCGGACCGCCCCCAGCCCTCAGACCACCCCCACCTTGGCTCTGGGTGTGTGGACAGGCCTCAGTGGCCAGGTGAGTGGTTCCAGGGCTCCCCCCTTCCTCGTGGTTGGGGGTTCTTTCTGCCGCCCGGCACCCTTTGTTTAGGGCTAAGCCTAGTTAGGTTCACTCTGGTTATAGGGACAGCACCTTCACTCCCAGTCTGCACTTTGAGGACGTCACCTTGTGGTTAGTGAGATCCCTGAGGGTGAGGGTCAGGATGCCCCTAAGTGGGGCCTGCCACAGGTGTTTTGCATTTAGAGATTATGGTGCGTCCAGGGCCAGGAGTCGAGAAGACTTGGGAAGTGAGCCAGCCACCATGATGTAGGGGTTCATGGGCTTGTAATTATGGATTGGTTTCAGACAAAAGACATTTAAGGGACAAAGGATATTGTATTGAGTCAGTGGTTGACCCCTTTTTTTCAGCCAGTAGGGCTGCTCTTAACCTGCTGGGAAGGAGGCTGGGACTGGGAGCATCAGCAAGTCTCCTTCCTGTCTGATTGGCTTTCAGCAGGACAGGAGGAAAGTGGGCCTGCACAATCCAGAGAGACCGCCCAAGGGCCATGGGAGTCGCTGGCCCTGGCCCCGGACTTTTCTGGAGATGAGACTATGCCAAAGCCATTGCCTCCCAGGTACTGCCATCCCATGGGACCATGGGACCATCACCCTGTCGAGTTTCCCCATCCTGGGTGGGTGACCAGGCCTGGAGCAGGCATGTGAATCCTGGGGCCAGCAGTGGGACCAGGTCAGTGACTGCAGAGATTCTGCCATTCTGGTATGGGAGAGCCACTGGTAAGGAAGCCATGCATGTCAGGGACCCCACACTTGCGCCCTGGAGCCGGGCTCCAGCCGGACTTCATGTATGTACCGGAGAATGAGGAAAACAGATTTGGAAAGAAAAACCTGCAGACTTATTCCTAAAGGTGAACCCTAGCTCTTGTTTCATTTTATTTCTAGTATTTTTGTACTGTTTGCATTTCATTGAGTCAGTAACAGCTAACATTTCTTGAGTTCCTCCTGCATACTAGGCACTGTCCAAGCATTCTCCCTCACCTGGGACGAGGCGTGAACCTGATGTAAGCATAAGGAAAGTGCCAGCCATCAGCAGGACTAGGTCTGAGCGAGGGGCCAGGTCCCATCTTGTGTAACCATCAAGATGTGGACACTTTCCATTTCCCACGTGACATCAGCATCTCTCATGACACTGTCTGTGCCTGGCCCTTCACATGCAGGCTGGCACTGCCCAGGTGTGTGAACTTAGGCAGGTTCCTGTGACCTCTTAGTGCTGTGCTTTTCTCATCTGCGAAATGGAGAGGGCATGCCTTGCAGGTTATTGCAGAGATTATGGGGTGGGTTGGGGGGAGTGGTAACATAAACCCAGCAGTGTTTAGACACAGTGAGTGTTTGTGCCGCATGGAGTCTGATTGTTACTGACTGCTGCCCGGTAATTCCTGTAAGGTCAACCATCATTATCCACTCAACTGTTAGGTTCTTCCTAATCATATCTTGCTTTCATCGTTGTGGAATAGTGCTTTATTGAAGTTCCTTTTGAAGAAACTGCTAATGTATCTTAGGTTTCCAGTAATGTTTGTTTGTTTTTTAGAGAGAGCATGGGCAGGGAGAGGTCTGGGGGAAGGAGGAGAGTGAGTCAGTGAGTGACAGAGAGAGAGAGAGAGAGAGAGGGAGGTGGGGAGAGAGATCGAGTGTGGGGGAGGGGCAGAGAGAGAGGGAGACAGAGGATCCCAAGCAGGAAGCAGGCTCCTCGCTGACAGTTTAGATGCAGGGTTTGAACTCAACGAACCACGAAATCGTGACCTGAGCTGAAGTCAGATGTTTAACTGACTGAGCCACCCAGGTGTCAAGAGACATTGAGAATCCCAAGCAGCCTCCACGCTCAGCACGGAGCCCAATGCCGGGCTGGATCCCATGACCCTGGGATCCTGACCTGAGCTGAAATATAGGGTCGGACAACCAAAGGTCATAGTATTTTTTAAGTGTTCTAGAACCTTAGCAGCTACATGTAGAACAGTGAAGGCAGTGTAATTAGGGACGTGGTGGGCCTCACAGCCATCAGTGGCTGGGTCGAGTCGGGAACCTGGATTCCCAAACTGGGCTGGAGTCTCCTCCTGGGAGTCTCTGCCCTCCAAGGGATGGTGTTTGCTGTCTTCCCCAGGTCTCTGCAGGGTGGTGAGATGTACCAGGAGGGGCCTGGCCATGATCCTGTCACTCTTCCTGCCATCTGCCCAGGCCCTGGCGTCTGTCCTCTGGCTGCTGGCAGTGACATGCTAGACCCTTCTCTGGCTGCCCCTGAGTCATGGCTGATGTCTCTTGCACTGGCGTCCTCCAGGGAAGTTTCCTTCCAGACCGGGCATCTGGTTCACGGGCCTGGGTTGGACTTCATGATGCGCCCTGCAGATGCAGCTGTGGCTGTGTCCGTTACTGCTCTGGGTGAGCCCAGCTCCACAGGTGGGTCCATTCCAGACCACACTCTTCTGCACAAGATGCCACAAGTACTTGGGTCTCATTTGAGGGGTTGTGGGAAGGGCCAATACTCTCCTACTTTTCTAGTTTGCAAAATAAAATGTGCATATGACTAATAGTAAGACAGTGAGGAAAGAGTTAAAACTAATTACACATCTGCCACCCTGCATTCCCCATTCTAGTCCACCTGACTTACCTGTCAACGCTTGCTGCAACAGCAGATGGTCGAGCTTATTGGACCTCCTACAGCATCTCATGATTGAAATATCACTTCTTTAGTTTCTTCTTAGTTGTTATCTAAAGAGTATGTATTTACATATTGTGTAGTCTACCAAATACAAAAGCATCTTGTGACATCTCACCTTGTAAGGAAAATATTGGCACCATCAATTTGTCTGTCACCTAAATTTCTTAATCTTCTATGGGTACCTCCATATTTCCTGGAGTTTGTAATTCCCTTTCTTTTTTCTTATATTACGTGTTTTTATCACATTCTTAACTTCTTCCAGCTTTCCGAGTGTTTCCTCTGAAGACTTATGGCTGGAGCCCTCCTTCCTGTTTCCATCCCAGTGACGTTTCCCTAGACCTGGTGTGGGGTCACCATCCCGAGTGCTCCTCTCATTGTCTCCTTGGGTTTGCATCGGTGTTTCCTGAATTGCAGGTCTTGTTCTTTCTTCCTTGACTTCTTTGTTATGTTTGAGAACATCTTCAATTAATTGTGCAAGAAAGGGTACTTGCAAGATAAATTTTCTGAGTCCTTACATATTGTGAAATTGTCTTTAATCTGCCTTCACATTTGATTAACAGTTTGTCAGGGAAGGAGTTTTGAGTTTAAATATTCTTCCTCCCTTAGATATTTACAGATATATTTATATCATTGTTATTAGCATCTGATGTTGGTGATTTCATTTTATTTTCTTCCTTGCAACGTATCGTTCCTTTCTTGGAGTTTTATTTTTTAAGTCTGGGTGTTCTGAAATTTCACAATGATGGTCTTAGGTGTGAGTCTTTTTAATTCACTTATCTGTTAAGCCTTTCAATTTAGAGAAGATAATGTCTTCTTTAAGGTTTGGCTATTTTTTGGACAATGTTCTTTGATAATTTATCCCTTCCACATTCTCAGTTCTCTTTAGAGCACAAATCTCATTCTGATGTTGGAAATCCTGGACCAGTCTCCCAAATGTTTACCTTTTTTCTTGCATTTCTTTTCTTTTTCATCGTATGTGCTTTGGAGGTGTTAAACTCTGTCTTTCAGTATTCCATTTTGACAGGTAGGCGTTAAGAGAATTCCAGGCTCTTTTTTTATTTGAATTTTCCCTTCTTCGTGCATTCTATTACTTTTTATAGATGCAGTGTCTTTGATTTTCCTGAGTATTCTCAATAGAAGTTTCAAAAATATGTTTTGTTGTCTGAAGGCAGGAATATTGGGGCTGTGGATTCTGGCCCTTCCTTGGATAGGGAAGGAGGAAGGGTCAGAAAGAGGAAAGGCCCTGGAGACTCATTGCTCTGTAGGCAGCTTTTCAGTTTGATCATATCGGTCCCTCATTTCTTGCTGTCCATGTTTTTTTTCCACTGTCAGAGACCTACGTTTGCCTGTCCAAATTTACCAACAAGGCTGGAGTGGGGCAGTCACTGGCCAACTTCACACTGGGACGAGGGGAGCTGGTCTTCACACCAGGTCCAGCACATGTGAGGGGTGATGTTCTCTAGGAACTGGTGAGCCTCCCTGCTGACTGCCTGAGCACCAGGATGTTACCCTGCTCTCCCTTACCGCTCCCTCCCTTCCAACCTCCTTAGGGTTCTCAGGACCTGACCTTATACCCCACCTTCCTTTCGGATGCCCTACCAACATAGGATGTACTTGTGCCCTGGGTCTGCAGACTGTGGACATCTCCCTTCCACTAATTATCCCTTCCCTGACTCTCCCTTTGTTCTGGGCTTTTTGCTTATTACTTGTTTTTCTCTTGGAGGAAGAAGATCTAACCCAGTGATCTTTTATGTTTGAATCAGAAATGCTCAAATCAGCACTTAAACTGTATTTAATGTATCTCAGAGTACTTTTAAAGTTCCACAGAAAAGAGGAAACAGTGGAAAGTGGAGGTAAAATCATACATACACCAAATTGTCAGGAAAGTTCCTTTGGTTTGAGATTGTCTGGGCAGCTGGCTGGCAGGTTGGGTCGTCACTCTGGCAGACAAGACAAAGGACTGTGAGCCCCGCCTGGCTGGCCTGTTGTTCTGAGTCGGAGATCAGGGATTCCGATGCTAGGTTTACCACCTGGTAGACTCAGGGAAGACACGAACCTTCCTCCTTCCCTTCCTTTGCTCCAGAATGTTTGTTGACCCAGAATTGATCAGATTCACCATGGCTTATCTTGAATGATATATGGAGATACTCTCTTCAATGTAGAGAGAAGGAGCCAGGTAAGGTCGTGACACCTTGCACCTCATTGAAATCATGGTGAAACCTCAGGTAAAAGGTGAAAACGAAAATAGCTAAGGGCTGGTGGCTCAGCCTTTAATGGACCAGCACGAGATAAACTGAGAAGTGGACTGCCCATTCCCTGTCCTCATGCAGCAGGGGTGTGTGGGGGGCAGATTTGGATGCTGAATCTTTGGCATTGGGGGCTGGCATGAAGTCTGGGTTAATTAAGCAGAACTTGAAGTCTGCAAAATTGGACTTTGTCTTTGTTTCTGAAGCCTAAAAAGGCCATTGAGATCAACAGTCGTGACTGTTCCTCAGCAAGGGAGGCTGAGGCTTGAGGCCTGCCAGGTTGGATGCTGCTTCTCTCCATGGAGGTCTTGATTGTGCTGCTTGTGGGCTGTGTTCTCTTCTCCCAGCACTGGGTTGTGGACTTTGTTTCTGTGTAGGATTCGCTGACCCACCTGTTGGCAATCCGCAGAGCATGTACTTGGAGGAAGGTCCGGGCACTGGCGGTGGTCAAGAAGAACAACAGGCTGGCGGCTTCCAGGTGACACAGCCCCCGCCACAGCCTCCTGAGTTCATCCTGACCCAGAGGTGAGGCACGCAGAGCCATGGGGCTCAAGCAACATATTCTCAGGCCGTGGGTAAGGTATTGTCTGGTTTATATACAGACTTGTGACCTCAGATGTGCAGATTGAGTCCTTTCCTTATGGGTTTCTGGAAGAAAAACAACATTCTTCCCACCCTGCATCTACCAGAAGAAGAGGGTAGTTTTTCCCTGAGACAAAAGAACACCTAGAAATATCAGAGCAGGTATGAGGTCTGTGTTGTGGATAGTGCTCACGGTTTGTGTCTTCTCCAAGATCACCCTGGGCCCCAGCAGCCTCTTTTTTGGCATTTTCTTTTCCCTAGACAGAGGTTGTCTGAGTTTTTGAGCAGCATCAAGATGGATTTTATATTCCAAACCGTAGTTTCAGAGGTGCTTGGGAGAGCCATGAACAGCCTAGGGGCTGTAGATTTTGGCCGTGGGGCCCAGGACAACAGGCCAGGGGAATCTAGCGGTAGAGAAGAGGGATGGAGAGTGTGAGAAGTTGGGGGTCCTTTGGCGGATCTATGATAGGGGTCACCAGGACCAGGTCCCCAGGGTTCACAGTCTCCCCAGTCTGGGAGCTGAAAGCCAGGTGCCCAGTACGGGCAGAACTACAGTGCGATGTGTGAGAAAGGAGGGGAGCAGTTCTTGAAGTCACTAATTTTCTTGCTGAAACAGCAGATGGTGAGAAAATGCAGACTATGCAGGTGGACTCACTTTTTCACTCGTGACCAGGAACCGTGATGGAGAAAATGCCCCCGCTGGGTACCTTTGTGGTTTGCTTGGTCTCCCCACTGGCTGTATCAGCCTTGGACTCCCAAGGCCCAGCCCATCATTGCTCTGATCTGATGACTTTGATTCCTTCTTTAAAAGCAAATTCATTGGGGCGTAAGTGGCATTCGTTAAAGCAACATGTTTAGATGGTACAGATGGTAGTTTTCTGAGTGCGACTTATGTATCCACCACGAAGCTATAGCTGCTGAGCCGTACAGAGCACTCCCACCAGCTTCTAACCCTGACACCCCCAGGACCATGGATCTGCTTTCTTTATCTGCATTTTCTAGAATTCCGTGTAAACGACATCTAAAATTTTCAATTTGGGTGGGGCGAGGGGTCTGGCTCCTTTCACTTGGCTTGAGTACTTTGAGATTTTCCCCCTGTTGCTGTGTGCATCAGCAATCCATTCCCCTTTATTTGTGAGTCCTGGTCCTTGATGTGGCTGGACCATGGTTTTTTGATCCATCACCGGTTTGTAGTCATTGCTGAGTCCCTGGGTTGGGGTTGCTTTGAGCATTCCTGGACATACGTGTTTGCCTTCACGTCTCTGGGGTGTGTACACAGAATGGCTGTGTAGGTGTGCGTCTGCCAGTTTAGGGAACTACCAGACTATTGTCCCGAGTGGCTGCACCCATTATCTTCTCTGCTCTCCCAGCCTGGTCCTAATGGCCTCTTGTCTCCTTCACACCCCAGGCCTGCCCCTTCTTGACCCTTCCTTCGGGTTTCCACTTGCCGGCCCTTCTCTGTGAGCCTGCCCTGAAGTGCTCTCTGGCTCACCCAAGCCCCCTACTTGAGGTGTCACACAAGCCTCTGTGGCACCTGCACACCGGAGGGCCCTATGAGAGGACAGTGTTCCTGAAGAGCATCCAGCACCTGGAAGGGCTGCTTATGTGCAGAGAGCAGTCAGGGCATGTAGTGACCTGGCGCCCCATTGATTCAGAGCTTGTCCTGACATCGTCTCTTTTCCAGCCCCCTGGAGTTGGCTCCGGGCCCCTCTTTCTCCAGCCCTATGTCTGCTCTGGACCTGAGCCAGCCCTTGCCCTCCAGCCAGGTGAGACCCTACTACCAGGTACCATGGGTTTCCCTTTGAATTCTTGGATTCTCAGGTCATGCCTTTGGAGTGAATAAAGCAGACAAATGGAAAGAGGGGTGGGGATGCCTCAAGGCTGGAGTCAATTGAATGGGAGCCGGGTGCCATGGGCTAGTGTTTCCCATTGAGTCCAGAGAGGGTGGGTCCCAGGGTAGGGGTGCCTGGGTGGGAAGGTGGAGCCAGGCAGAAGGTGCTTCTGTGCGTAACGCTGTGTTGGCTTTCCAGGTGCAGTGGCCCGATGGCCAGGCCTCTAGCGATGCCTTCTGGGGAGCCCGGATGCTCCTTGAGCTTTCAGGGGGCAGCCTGGGTTGAGAGAGATATCCTTTGGGGTATCCAGCCAGTGCCCTGGGGAGCAGATGTGGACATCCAGCCATTCAACACACGTTACAGAGCTTTATTCCGACTGAAAAAAGGACCCCAGAGTTCCTTAGGAGGTTCCAGTGAGAAGCATTGGGGGCCAGTTAGCCCCCTGCCATGTTTCATAGTTTGGTTGGCTGGCAACTCACTGTATTGGAGGAAGCAAAGCACTCGAGAATTCTCTTGAGCCCAGAAGTTAGAGGGGTCTGTTTCACTCAGGCAGCAAGAAATTGTGACCTCAAGCTCCTGGGCAGGTTCTGGGGAGGGAAGGCCTTTCCAGAGCAAGAGGAGAATGTTTTGCTGTAATGACGAGGCCACACTTTACCCAGTTAAGTTGGTTAGTGGGGCATGGGCAGTGTTCTGACATATCTATATCTTGGGGGGGCTTCTTCAGAGGGTTATGTGGTTGGGATGGCTCAGGCAAGATGCGACGGTACATTTCCCCCTGAGGTTGTAAATCATTGTGTTTGTAAAACAAATGTTCTGTTCTATTAAATTACAGTTTAATGTTCTGAACTCCCCCTTTTACTCTTTTCAAAAAATTTTTTTAATGTGTATTTTATTTTTGAGACAAAGCATGAGTGGGGGAGGGGCAGAGACACACACACACACACACACACACACACACACACACACACACACAGAATGAATCCCAAGCAGGCTCCAGGCTCGGAGCTGTCAGCACTGAGCCTGACGTGGGGCTCGAACTCATCAACCGTGAGATCACAACCTGAGCCTAGTAGGACGCTCAACCAACTGAGCCACCCAGGCGCACCCCCCACCCCGCCCCTTTTACTCTCTTAACTACATCTTGGACACCTGTCCCTTTCAGTCCCTGATGGGCACTTCATGGCATGAGTGGGCATTGATTGATGAATTAGTACCCTGTTGATCTGATTGTTTCTAATGTCTCTGTTTTATAAACAGTGTCACAGTGTCCCTTTGCCCTTTACCTATTTTTTGTTGGAGAAAAGAATTTCCCTGGTGCTACAAGCCACCATGTTCAAGCACACCGGGCCCAGGGGGGCCGACTGTGATGTGACTCTTGATGCATGTGACCCTCCTTTGCAGGGGTGACGTTGATACTCCTAATTTTCACCTCCAGGGATAGGTCCTTGGTCCTTGCCTCTCCCATTGTGTCAGTTGACAGATATGTGCTGAGCAGTCTGTGTGATACAGCAGGGAGCAGAGTCCATTTCTTGCCATCAGGCACCTCACAGGATAGACAGAAATAAGGAGCAATCATGGGTAGTTGCATATCCCGGGATGTGTGATGCATTAATGATGAGACACCCAGGGCTTCCCAAAGGGAGGCACCTGAGCTGAGACCACCTATGCTCCCTGCCTTCACCTTGACTCTGCAGACCTTCATTGCCAACACAGCACGTACCGAGCGGCAGCAGCAGCAGCAGTAATGTTTCCACTTGGGGACGTTCACTCGCATTCGCAGTCGGTGTTCCCAGAACCAGCAGTCTTTCAGTTGTCAAAGATTTCTTTATTGTGCAAGTCACAAGCTTGTAAAAAGTTGCCAATGGAACACAAACGTTTCTGATGCCCGTCATTGCTCTACCTCTGTGTCGCCTTTGCATACAGAATTCTACATTCCCATAAGGCAATCATCAAAAAGGAGATCAATACTGATACAGTACCACCTTTTTCCAGACCCCATTAAAGTTCACTCAGTCATCCCACTAACGCCCCAAATTACAAAAGAGCCATCACATAGCACATGCTGCGTGTACTCAGTGCATCTTTTCCTGGCCTGCAACAGCCCCTGTTCCTCCCTTGACTTTTATGACTGACAGTTACTCTGTGGCACGTCACCCCAAACGGCCAGGTCTGATGTTTCCCTGTAATTCAGGGAAGGACTTTTTGGAAGGAATATCCCAGAAGTGACAGCAGGTACTTATGTCTTACAGGTGGCACATGATTTTGATGGTCCCATCATTGTTGGTGCTTATTTTGATCACTCAATTAGGGTTTTTTCTGCCAGGCTTCTCCACTACCAAGTTACTGTTTTTGTCTATTTTGGGGGGTGGTGCTTCAAAACTATGTAAACATGCTGTTTCTCATCAAGCTTTCTGTTGACTCCTGAATTTCTCTAATGGGTGTAAATTCTAAGAATTCATGAACACATTACCAGCTTCCCTCATTGACACCGTGCAGGCTCATGAAGATTTACTCTTCAGACTTCTCATGTGCCAGTCACCCAAGTAGTGATTTGTTTTAATCACTGAGGTACAATTCATTGTGCATTACCTGTCACCTTAGGAAGTGCCCTGTTCAAATTCATCCTGCCCTCAGTCATTCAAAGTCTGCACAAAGTGTCAACACAGTTGATAAACACACTGTAGTGTGAGGGTTAGAGGGTTAGGGACTAACCCTGGGCTGCTGTGAGAGGTACTACCCTTTGGCCTTCCTGGGAAACATGCAGAGCTCTGGACCCATCCCAGCCTTGGCCTTATCTGAGATGCAAGGCGGTAACTATGTGAGGTGGTCACAGTCCGAGGCAAGACCCTTCTCAAAGGGCTGTGCGATGACCTCCCAGGTATCTTCCTTCTTCCTACCCTTTATAGATACTGGGCTCAATACTGAAAGTTCAGAGCACTACTGACTCAGCCAGCTGGAGCATTTCCATTTTGTGGGCAATGGACTATAGTCTCTGGAGCTGACCCTTGACAGACTCCAGTTCCTTTGGAGGGCCACCTGTGCAGTGGTCAGGTGGCTCGTGTGGATGGAGGCTGCTCGGCACCTGTGGGAGGGGCTTCTGCTGAGCATTCCACCACCCAGCCCCCACTCTGAGGCCCACCACTCCCCTCCCTGCTTTCTGTGCTGATCCCAGGCCCCTCTGCGGTGGGGGGGGGGGGGGGAGCACAGTCATTTCTGCCCTCACCCTGTTTATGGGCCAGCCTGGGCCCAGTAGACATAGGTGAGGTACTGTGACCAGGCTGAGGGGCCTCTTTCTGTGCCTTGCTGAGGCACTACCTCTACTGAGATTAAAAAGGATATAGTGGCTATTCCAAATGGCCGATGGCTGACAGGGGCCCAGAGGAGGTGTAAGAGGATGTGATCTGGCCATTCCTGGGCTTTCTGGGCTCCACTGACCAGCTCCAGGGAGGCCAACTCCCTTGCCTCTCCTTTTCTTTATAGTCCCATGGGCCCCACGAGGTTGAGAGCTATGGCCAGAGTTCCCAGTCAGGGTCAGAAGTGACCACCTAGCAGTGGCCTTGGTCTGTGAAGGGCCCTGCCTTAACCCCCACCCCCTATGGTCTGGAGACTGCTGGATAGAGCAGAGGGTGCCTGCATTGGTCTCTTGGGTCTCCTGTAACAAAGCTGCACGAACTAGGTGACCTAGAGTACCAGATCTGTTACCTCACAGATCTAGAGGCTGGAACAGTGAGATTAATGTCATGGTCATGAAATCTTGAGGGGAGCTTTCTCCAGGTTCTGGTTTGGGACAGCAGAGCTCCAGTCTTCACATGGTGTTTTCCCTGTGTGTGTCACTGTCCAGTTCCTCTGGCTTATTCCAACAATCATCATAGTGGAGTAGGTATGATCTAAATGACTTCATCTTGACTTCATTATCTCTGAAGACCGTATTTCCATATCAGGTCTCATTCAGGGGTATTGAGGATTAGGGCTTCAACATATGACATTTTATAGAACACAGTTCAGCCCATTAACTGTGTCCCTGCCCCTGCTGGTGGTCACCTCCCAACTGGCCCAAGGCACTGTGGGGTCTCCCAGCACACCACCTGAGTGGCTCAGGCAGAAGACCATATCCTGCCTGACTGCTGGAGTTGGGGTGGTAGTGGGATCACCCACCCAGGGAGAGCTGAGATGAAATCGTTCTGGGATTCGAGGTGCTGAAGTTTTGAAGGTAGGATGAATGGAGGCCTGTCTCTGGATGCTGAGCCAGAGAGGGCACCTCTCCAGGGGTGTGGGTGCCCACTGTGACCTGGGTAGACAAAAGCACTTGCAGCCCCAGGTCTCCAAATACAAAAGCCCCTTTTGTTTTAGACAGACATCCCCCTCCCTTCTGTGTGCCTGTGTAGCCCCGAGGTTTTGTGGGGAGCCAGATCTTGGTCAGCGGGATGAGGTAGGAACCAGAAGGAATCTTTAGCATCCAGAGCAGGAGAGATGTGGACAGAAGTGAGGTGGAGGCATTTTCTGCTGCAACCAAGTATGAAAATGTAAAAGTATAGGGGCGCCTGGGTGGCGCAGTCGGTTAAGCGTCCGACTTCAGCCAGGTCACGATCTCGCAGTCCGTGAGTTCGAGCCCCGCGTCAGGCTCTGGGCTGATGGCTCGGAGCCTGGAGCCTGTTTCCGATTCTGTGTCTCCCTCTCTCTCTGCCCCTCCCCCGTTCATGCTGTGTCTCTCTCTGTCCCCAAAATAAATAAAAAACGTTGAAAAAAAATTTAAAAAAAAATGTAAAAGTATAAACATGCCGAGTGATTGTACTTCGTGGAGTCCAACCATGGGGAGCCCCAGGGTGGTGTTCAATAGCCTTTGTGTATAACAAACAGCATGTGTTTCTTTGTTTTCAAATGAGGTGGAATTATAAAATGAACTTTTTAAAAGTGTACAGTTCGTTGAAATTTGGTACATGCATAATATTGTGCAACCACCATCTCTGTCTAGTTCCAAAACATGTTCATCACTCCAATAGGAGACTACCCATGAATCACTTACTTCCCAGCCCGCCTTCCATCTAATCTCTGGTAACTAGTAGTTAACTTTCTGTCTCTGGTTTTACCTCTTCTGGATATTTTATATGAATGGAATCCTATAATGTATGACTTTTTGTGTTCAGCTTTTTTTCTCTTAGTGTAATGTGTTTAAGGTTCATACCTTGATCACTCTGGCTGATTATTATTCTATTCTATTGCTGCACCACAGTTTGTCCATTCAGCTATTGATGGACATTTGCTTTGTTTTTACCTTTTCACCATTGTGAATACTGCTTTTTGAACATTCATGTACAAATTTTGGATTGAATACCTGTGTTCATTTGTGTGTGTGTACATTCCTAGGAATGGTATTGCTAGATCGTATGCTAATTCTATGTTTAGCTTTTTGAGAAACTGCCAAACTATTTTCTATATTGGTTGCAATATTTTATGTCATCATCACCAATGTATTAGAGTTCTAATTTCTGCATATCCTCACCAACTCATGTCAGTGTCCAGTTTTCCCCCACATATTTTCATGTGTCCATTGGCAGTGACATTGAATTGGGCAATAATTTCTTGGGTATGATACCAAAAACACAGGAAATTACAGAAAAAAATAAATTGGATTTCATCAAAATTATGAACTTATGAATATCAAAGGACACTATCAAGAAACTAAAGAGATAACCTACAGGGGTGCCTGGGTGGCTCAGTCAGTTAAGAGTCTGATTCTTGGTCTTGGCTCAGGTCATGATCTTATGGTTCTTGGGTTCAAGCCCCGTGTTGGGCTCTGCGCTGACATTGTGGAGCCTGCTTGGGATTCTGTCTCTCCCTCTCTGCCTCTCCCACACATGCTCTTTCTCTCAAAATAAATAAACTTAAAAAAAAGATAACCTACGGAATGGGAGAAAATATTTGCAAATCATACATGTGATATGGGTTTAGTATCCAGAATATATAGAACTCTTATAAGTCAACAACAAAAGTGCATAGGAGAGAGATTTGCTATGGCTTCCCCAGAGAGACTTCATCTTCAATAGTGAGCATAATCTCTTTCTGACTTTCTCAGTGGCTTACCTGTGCTTTCTCATGTAGTAATTCACACAATGTATTATACAAAATGGTTCCTTTTAAAAAAAATGTTAGAGCAGCAGGGAAGGGGCAGAGAGAGAGCGAGAGAGAGAATCCTAAGCAGGGGGCTTAATCCTTGAACCGTGAGGTCATGACCTGAGCTGAAATCAAGAGTCGGACGCTTGGGATGCCTGAGTGGCTTAGTTGGTTAAGTGTCTGACTCTTGGTTTCAGCTCAGGTCATGATTTCGTGTTTCGTGAATTTGAGCCCTGCATGGGACTCTGTGCTGACAGTGCAGAGCCTGCTTGGGATTCTGTCTCTCCCTCTCTCTCTGCCCCTGCCTGCCCCACTCAGTCTCTCTGTCTTTCTCTAAATGAATAAATACAATTTAAAAAAAAAAAAAAGAGAGTCAGAGGCTTAACTGACTGAGGCACTCAGATGTCCCAAAATGTTTCCTTTTATCAAAGCTTTGGCAGCTCATAATCGTGGCACACCATAGTACTTTTCACAGACTGTGGCTGTTTCTGGATCCAGCCAGAAGGCTCCAGCACAGAGAAAGGAGAAACACAGACCATCTTGGCTGCAAGTCCTTGGAGTGATGGGCCAATCCCTCAGCCACCCCAAGGCCAGCTGTCCCCATGTTCTTGCCCTCATGAGTGAAGGTCTTTTTGTTGTTTCAGTGTTGACACAGTTGAAAAAAATATATTGACAACTTGAAAACTAGATGTATGAAAACATGGAAGTTTAAATTTATGAGTACCCAAACCAGAATTTATTAAAAATGTAACTTTCTGTCAGGGAAGTAAACTCATCAGTTAAATGGTTCTCTTTTGTTGAGAAGTTAAGTGGCAGCATATTTATAATTACACATAAAATAATGTTTGTATTGCGAACATTGACATCCTACATTAGGTGAAATATGTAAATATATATCAGGCTTTGATATTAAAATGAGAATTTGTTAATGCTCAGTTAACTGTCCACTGGGAACTGTGAACCCATATGGCCCTGGGGTATTTTCCAGTGGGAGATTTCTAGGCAGCACTGCAAACTTTTCTATGCTAATTGGCCAGTTTCAGTTTTTCCTTATTTTAGGGTCTATTTTATTCATGTGTATTTTTACTAGTACATCACCCCTTCCTCTAGGTTTCCAGTTGGCTGGAACATGCTCTCAAGACAGCTTATCACAGTATTAACTGGTCAGTGGCTGAGGTAGTGTTTGTCAGGCTTCCCCACTGAAGTTCCTCTTGTCCCATGTCCTTACTGTGTGTCCTCTTTATTTTTAAAAAAAAATTTTAATGTTTATTTATTTTTGAGACAGAGACAGAGTGCAAGCAGGGGAGGGGCAGAGAGAGAGGGAGACACAGAATCCCAAGCAGGCTCCAGGCTCAGAGCTGTCGGCACTGAGCCTGACGCGGGGCTTGAACCCATCGATGGTGAGATTGTGACCTGAGCCGAAGTCGGACGCCCAACCTACTGAGCCACCCAGGCGCCCCACTGTGTGTCCTCTTTAAAAGGAAGTCACCATGTGGAGCCCACACTTGAGGAGAGGGGGGCTAGTTCCACCTCTGTCATAGATGGCTGAGTGTCTACCTGAATTGTTTGGAAATCTTCAGCAGAGATTTCTAGTCACTTAAAAAAGTCTATGTAATCATTTATTTTTACCAGTATGGACAGGTGGGTAGTTATTTTAGGCTCTGGGTTATGCTCCAGGACTACAGTGTTTGGTGGATCCGTTGATTTCTGCTGTGATTATTGAGAGCTTTTTCCATTGGCTCCTGTATGCTTTTGACATAATTCCATTTTTGTGGAATTTTTATTGTTGATACTTCGTTACTTTCTGATACTTAAGGATTATCCTGGCTCCTATATTTACTATCTCAGTCATAGTAACAGCCATTTCTTCAAAGAGCCCTGGTACCTTTTATTAGAGGATGGTATTCAAAACTTCAATATGGGACCTAAATATGCTCAGCTAACAATGCAAGGAAATACATGCATGTGCTCCAACCTATATATGATTATAAAATTTTTATGAAAATAAATAAAGGAAACCTCATTTATTTTCTTTATTTTTAAAAAGTTTTTGTGTGAATTCCAGCTAGTCAACGTACAATGTAATATTACTTTCAGGTGTACAACACAGTGATCAACACTTCTGTACAACATCTGGTGCCCATCACAAGTGTCCTCCCCAGTCGCCATCACCCATCTGACCCATCCCCCCGACTCACTTCCCCTCTGGTAACCATCAGTTTGTTCTGTATAGTTAAGAGTCTGCTTCTTGGTTCACCTCTCTTTTTTCCGTTTGTCCATTTGTTTTGTTTCTTAAATTCCACATGTGAGTGAAATCACATGGTATTTGTCTTTCTCTGACTGACTTGTTTCACTTAGCATAATACACTCTGGTTCCATCCATGTCATTGCAAATGGCGAGATTTCTTTTCTTTCTTTCTTTCTTTCTTTCTTTCTTTCTTTCTTTCTTTCTTTCTTTTTTTTTTTTATGGCTGAGCAATATTCTACTGTATCTGTACCACATCTTTTTCAACCATTCATCAGTCAATGGACACTTGGGCTGTTTCCATAATTTGGCTATTATAGATAATGCTACCATAAACATCGGGGTTCATGTATCCCTTTGAATTAGTGTTTTGTAGTCTTTGGGTAAATAGTAGTAGAATTGCTGGAGTGTGGGGTAGTTCTATTTTTTTTTTTTTTAAACATTTTTATTTATTTTTGAGACAGAGAGAGACAGAGCATGAACGGCGGGAGGGCCAGAGAGAGAGGGAGACACAGAATCAGAAGCAGGCTCCAGGCTCTGAGCTGTCAGCACAGAGCCTGATGCGGGGCTCGAACTCACGGACGGTGAGATCGTGACCCGAGCGAAGTCGGACGCTCAACCGACTGAGCCACCCAGGCGCCCCAAGGGGTAGTTCTATTTTTAACTTTTTGAAGAAACTCCATACTGTTCTCCAGAGTGGTTGCACCAGTTTGCATTCCCACTAGCAGTGCATGAGGGTCCTCTTTTTCTCCATCCTTGCCAACACCTGTTGTTTCTTGTGTTGTTGATTTTAGCCATTCTGACAGCTGTGAGGCGGTATCTCATTGTGTAGTTTGGATTTGCATTTCTCTGGTGATGAGTGATGTCCAGCATCTTTTCCTGAGTTTGTTGGCCATCCACATGTCTTTAGACAAATGTCTATTCATGTCTTCTGCCCATTTGTAAGTTGGATTATTCATTTTTTGGGTGTGAGTTTTATAAATTCTTCATATATTTTGAATACTAAGTCTTTATCGGACACGTCACTTGCAAATATCTTCTCCTATTCTGTACATTCTGTAAATTGACTTTTAGTTTTCGTGATTGTTTCCTTTGCTGTGCATAAGTTTGTGGGGGTTTTTTCCTTTTTTTTTTTTAAATGAAGTCCCAATAGTTCATTTTTGCTTTTGTTTCCCTTGCCCCAGGAGACATATCTAGAAAGAAGTCACTTTAGCCAATGTCAAAGAAGTTACTGTGTTCTCTTCTAGGATTTGAAGTTTTCCTGTCTCACATTTAGGTCTCTCATCCATTTTGAATTTATTTTTGTGTATGGTGTAAGAAAATGGTCCATGTTCTTCTGCATGTTGCTGTATAGTTTTTCCAACACCATTTGTTGAAGAGACATTCTTTTCCCCATCGGATATTATTTCCAGCTTTGTCAAAGATTAATTGACTGTATAGTTGTGAGTTCCTTTCTGGATTTTCTATTCTGTTCTATTGATCTATGGTGTCTATTTTTGTGCTGTTATGGAACCAGGCTGGATCGCTGGCGGAAAAACCAAGCAGCACTCCAAGATCTTGGTGGATCGGAGTTTTATTTTACACCAGAGGGCTCAGAGGAGATTCCTCTCCAGACATCTGAGCCCTGAGCACAAGCATGGGGGGCAATTTATCACCTGGTACTTCTACATTCCGCATTAGTAGTAATTTGGCATGCGGCAAGTGGGGCAGGAAGAAGCCAGAAGAGGAGTCTCTAAGCTAGGGACTAGAGCTTATGTGAGTCCCCTTGGCCATCTTATGGTGCATAATTTTACTTATTTTCCCAGCGGTGCCAGTACCATAGTGTTTTAATTACTATTGTTTTGTAATATAACTTGAAGTCTGGAATTGTGATGCCTCTACCTTTGCTTTGCTTTTTTTTCAAGGTTGCTTTGGCTATTAGGGGTCTTTTGTGGTTCCATACAAATCTTACGATTGTTTGTTCTAGCTCTGTGATATATTGATAGGGATTGCACTGAATGTGTAGATTGCTTTGGGTAGGGTAGACATTTTAACAATGTTTGTTCTTCCAATCCATGAGCATGGAATGTCTTTAAGGGAAACCTCATTTAGATGTAGTTGGGATACCCTGAAGGGGGAGTTTCCCTGCAGGAAGCGCTCATTGCAGACTGCATAACCAGTGGAAGGAAGGAAGATTGGAGACATCTTCATGGGGGAGGACATTTTTCACATAGGAATTTCATCTCTTGCTTTTATACAAAGAAGGAAGATCCCTCTCTGCCCCAGCACCTACCAGCACTTGCAGCCAATAAGAAGTTATCACCACCCTGAACTGTTATTCTTCTATAGTAAACTGTTGTTTAAAACAACTCTCAAAAAAAAAAAATACCTCCCCTTTAAGAGTACATTTATCCTGATGAATACCAAGTGATGTATAGAATTATTGAATCACTATGCTGTATACCTGAAACTAATAAAACACTATATATTAATTATACTGGAATTAAAATAAAAAAACCCCAACCCACCCTAATTTCATACTAAAATCTAATAAAAGGTGACCTTTCTTTTTGTCTTGTTGGATTTGTGTATGTTTTGCCATAATTTGCTCATCCCAAACGGCAATTCCTCTGCTTTTTCTTTTTTTTTTTAATTTTTTTAACGTTTTTTTAAATTTATTTTTGAGACAGAGAGAGACAGAGCATGAATGGGGGAGGGGCAGAGAGAGAGGGAGACACAGAATCGGAAGCAGGCTCCAGGCTCTGAGCCATCAGCCCAGAGCCCGACGCGGGGCTCGAACTCACAGACTGTGAGATCGTGACCTGAGCCGAAGTCGGACGCTTATCCGACTGAGCCACCCAGGCGCCCCTCCTCTGCTTTTTCCAAAGAAACTCATGTTGCTGGTAAAATAACTGGCTATTTTATTTTATTTTTTTTTAAAATTTTTTTTTTTTCAACGTTTTTAATTTATTTTTGGGACAGAGAGAGACAGAGCATGAACGGGGGAGGGGCAGAGAGAGAGGGAGACACAGAATCAGAAACAGGCTCCAGGCTCCGAGCCATCAGCCCAGAGCCTGACGTGGGGCTCGAACTCATGGACCGCGAGATCGTGACCTGGCTGAAGTCGGACGCTTAACCGACTGCGCCACCCAGGCGCCCCAATTTTATTTTAAAGGTTGATAACTTCTGTGTGGAACTGTCAGTATCCATATTAAGGTAAAGATGAGTTCAGACTGATGTCTCCAATTGGCTACATATTACTTGGACACTAATCTTCTGCAGTTGCTTATCTGTAACTTCTCCAATAGTGAGAAACCCAGCCCCCACCATCTGTCATTGAATTCATTGCCCCCTTCTAGATTATATAGCTATTTTAGCATTGTTAGCTACTACCCTCCTAGGAAAGAACTTTATCATATAGACTTCATGGTTTATGTATGGGTCATTTTGCCTTTAGTCTACAGATTATATTCATTCCTAAACTTACTCAGTTTACCACTGGTTGCCTCATCACAGGTAGTGATTTTCCATACATTTCATTACAGTTAGATTCTTTGTCGCTTTCTGTATCCCATCCTGTGACACTCTCGTACCCTGAATAATTTAACTTGAATAGATTATGATTTACTCATCCATTGTAAAAATCTACTGGTTTAGGAAAATACATAATGACAGATATCCATTATGTGGGAAACAAAGGCAGAAGGAAATGGCAGATAAAATTAAATTTCCTTATAACCTGCAGCCCATTGACAAATACTTGAGGCAGGCAGAGTAAAACATTTCTCCAAGAACTCCCTCCAGTCTTATTGGTTTGCTAGAGGGAAAAACAACCTTAGCTTGACAATAGCTAGGCCTCCAGTATCCTGTGAGTCTTCTTTACCAGATGAAAATCTCTTTGGAAACTTCCCCTGGACTTTACCTCCCCCAGATCCCAAGTATATAAACAGTTTCTCCTTAGAGTCCTGATCAGCTCTTTCTGCCCACAGGTCCTGTCCCTGTGCGTTAATAAAATCACCTTTTTGCACCAAAGACATCTTCAAGAATTCTTTCTTGGTTGTTGGCTCTGAGCCCCACTATCACCCCCAAAATGTCATCATCCATCATTGAAGTATTCTATGGAATATTTCCAACCCACGACCACATGACTTATTTACAATCTTTCTAGTTTTGCCTTTTCAAGACTGTCTTATAAATGGAGTCATACAGTGTGTAGCCTCATGAGACTGGATTCTTTCCCATCGCAAAATACATGTAAGATTCACCCATGTCTTTGTGTGGGGTGATGGTTCATTCCTTTTTACTGCTGAATAGTAGCACATTGAATGTATAGGGGAGGAAAAATATTATTTCTGCCCTTCTAGGTTCTTGGCTGAGGCCCTTTCCCACAAGAAAAAATTAGCAGGAGAAAACCAAATTTAATAACAGGTATACATCCTGTATACATGGAAGATACTCAGGAAAACTAAATAACTTCCAAAAATGGCCCAAGCTATCACCCTAAATGCCATCTTCAGCTAAAAGCAAAGAAAGATTTTTGGTGGTGGGAATGCCAGTTACTGTGAATGAGGGTATGGTTGTTATGCAAATTTAAGTCTGTGTGTTCTTTGATAAAAGTGTCCTGAGATGTTGTCATTCTTCTGTTCCTGGTACAGAGAGGGACACCATTCCAAACAGAGCTTTCCTTCATAAACGTAAAATTTGGTCACCAAACACCAACTTCTGCTAGGTTTTCAGAGATTCTCTTGTGTCTATTGTTTGTAAATATTAATCAGCCCAAATTATCCTTGTGCCAAAAGAGGCATATTTTGGGGTGGCATATTCTGCTTACTTCATGTGGATGTGTTGGGAAAATGAATAAATTTTACATCATAAGGTGGCTGATGGGACTAAAACAAGCTCTGGTCTCTGGCTTAGAAACCCTTCTTCCAGGTTCTTCTTGCCCTGTTTGCCACGCACACGAAAACTCCCCCACAAGTATGAAGGCTGACAACTATAAATTACCCTTCCCGCTTGCATTCGGCGCTCAGATCTTTGGAGAAATGGTCTCCTCTGAGCCCACCGGTGTTAAATAAATCCCCGATCCGCCAAGATCTCTGAATGCCTCTTGGTTTTTCCGCCAGTGTTCCTGCCCTGTTCCATAACAAATTTGGTTCCCTGACAGGGAAACCCAACTGCGTTGGCACATTGTTGCCACCGGTTTGGGAGAATGGCGAGTCGGTGACAGAATGAGGGATCTCAAGGGAGAAGGTGCGCTCTGCCTGGATTTCGGCAGCCTCCCCGCTCGGTCGCCTCAGGCTGCCTGCTCCACTGTTCCTGCCGGACTCGAGGAGGCTTGGCAGGTGAGGACCTGGACCCGACGTCAGAACCGGTAAGGCCGGGGCCCAATCTAGTCAGGCCCACTCGCAAGAGTGGAAGGAGGACCTGATCACTCCCTGAGACTTCAGAAGTCTTACAGGTAGGAATTCTATGGGAGGGAATGTAATAACCTCAGATGTGTATGTGAATTTGAATGTGTGACTCAGTCTAGCTTGCCTGCCGAGTTCGATTCTGTGGCTCTGCGCGGTAGCCCTTGGGGTCTCCAGGGGCCCACGGAGTCTGAGTGGGCCCATCTGTGATTCTGTGATGGATGGCGTGTGGTCTGTGGTGGCATCAGAGTGGGTCCTGATCATGGGTTGCAGGGCATGGTTTGCATTTAAAGTTATCTTCTTCCAGAAACGCTGTGGCTGAGCGTTGCCTGAGTTCCTTCGGGACATGGCCAGGTGGCCATCTGGCTGGTCTCCTCATTGGAGGGGGAGGCCCTGCCTTCTGTCTGTCTTTGCCATACCACCTCACGGGAGCATTGTCGGGTCTGGACAGAGCAAGGAGGGTTTTTTTTGGGAGACTGTGGAATTGGGATAGCCCCCGGCTTGTTGGGGACCCTCTGTGAGTTGGAATGGCCCACTTTTGGTGTGGGGGGGCCCTCTAGGGGTACCTTGGATGTCTGATGGTCGGCTGCATTTGGCATATTGTCTCCAGAGACCCAGGTCACCCCGATCAATTTCCATACGTCGACTCCTGGCTTGAAATTGCCTGAAATCCTCCGCCTTGGGAGCGATTCATCCATAGTACGCAGAGCCAGGCAAAGGTTTCAGCCACTTTAACTGGAAACTCACCCAGGGAGCCAAAGAATCGACCCATGGCTCCCCTAATGTTCCACCTCCTCATGACTCATTAGGCTCCCTCCCCCCTGCCCCTGAGCTTGAAACTCCTCCCCTGACTGTCTTGCCACCTTCTCAGCCACCCATTTCTCCTTCCCTTCCGGCCTGGAGAACTCTCCCCCACAAGGACCAGCAGCCAGATTGTGCCCTCAGCCAGGCACAGGCGCTCTCCAGATGCCAGGTACCAAGAGGCTCTCCTCCAGGGGATCACAGCAGGGGCTGAGAAGGCCATAAATATGCCCAGCAGCAAGGGGATTCCCCCTCCCTCCTGCCCCCTGCCCCGCAAGAGGGATTATTATAAGGGGCTAAGCGAGGCTTACACCCTGTTTGCTCCAGAGGCACAAAAGAGCCATGACAAAAGGACAGGGAAGGTATAGCTGCCAAAAGGGGGGAGACCCAGAACCTCCTTAGCAAGGGGTCAATGAACCTACTGCAAGGGGAAAGGACATTAAAAGGAATAAGTGTCCCAACCAGGGAAAGTCCCAGAAACCCAGCCGAAAACAGGAAGAACTTTAAGAAGGGGAACTTATTGTGTTGCATCCACACGACTCCTGAAACAGAATGCTACGGGCACCAGTGACAGTCACAACAAAGTTTATTACAGTGAGAGGCAAGGCTGACCGATCAGGACCAACACTCTTGATAAGAGTGTTGGCCCCGAACAGCTGGGGTACAGAGTTTTTATAACCGATCACATCGTTTTATCATCACCTGGGAACAGAACAAAGAAACAGTTCCCAGGTGAGTTAGAAACAGTTGCCAGATGAGTCAGAAACAGTTATTGAATGAGGTGATTATTTTAGACTTTCTGCCGCTAAGTTGCAACCAGTGGATCTCTTTGACCTTGTCTCTGATGCTCTTTTTTTTGAGCTTTTGTTTCCTTCATTGGTAAAGCCTGATTCACAAGAGTATGAAGTATGATTTACAAGAGTAAAAGCAGGGCTGTTATCTTTTGACCTTCAGTGTCAGAACAAAGTTGTTATCTTTCAAGCTAAGCGTTAGCCCTACAGTACAATTTAACCCTTACAATCGGTCTAGCCGAGATAGAACCTGACTAAAAGGGGACACCGACTCTCTCTCTCTCTCTGTTCCTCTGCTTAATAGATGTGAGGGATTCTCCCCCATTTCCCAGGTTAAAGGCTATAATTGGAGCCAACAGTGGTCAGTCTACCTTGGGACAGGGACTTTAAGGAATATTCCCAAGCAGTTGCTTCGTCTACCTTCCCCTCCCCCTCATGTTTCTGCGCTAACTTGGGTGTGGTCCTATACCAACCTCAGTGCCTCAGGCACCATAGGTTCCTCCTCCCACCCTCCAGGTCAAGGAGTAAAGTGCACCCTCCTTGGGCCACCCATTTCAGATACCTCCGCTGGCGCCCCAAATGAAAATTGACAATGGGGAAAAATTGATTGACTTTAAGTGGATGCAGGTGAAACATATTCGATGTTTAAACTAATTTAAGTTTATTGGACCTGCCTTTAAAGTTATCGGCAAAGGTCAAATAAGCTTATGTTATCTCTGTTGCAATTTGTTAATGATAGTTAATTTTGTCTGTCTCAAAGTTTTCATGGGTAATTGTTAAGATAACATTCAAGGTCCTTGGTAACCTGAAACTTTCCAAATAGGATGGAATGCTAAAACTTTGATTATTGAACATAGGTTTGTGTTTTTAACTTCTTATTGCTGAGAAATTAAGGCTATTCGGACCTATTGGAAAACATGCTTTGTACTTATTGGTTCATGAATTTACCATCTAAAAAATTCTGATGTAAACACCTCTCAGTTGGTTACTAAGTCCTCAATTGGAGACTAAGATTTCCTAAGAGTTAAAATTCTGCTAAGTGTACTTAAGACTGATGAAAATAAAGAAAGCAACCCTGTATGTAGGAAAGTAGGAGGTATATAAAAAAGACATAAGGAATGGAAATACAGTTTTGTTGAGGGTAGAAGAAAGTAATTTTGTCCTAAATGAGACTGGTTATTTGGAAAGAAATGGCTTTGGGACAAAATTTGAAAGCAAAAGGAAGTTTTAGAAGGTGGAGATGAATGAATTTTTTTTTTCTTTTTTCAACGTTTTTTTTTTTTATTATTTATTTTTGGGACAGAGAGAGACAGAGCATGAACGGGGGAGGGGCAGAGAGAGAGGGAGACACAGAATCGGAAACAGGCTCCAGGCTCCGAGCCATCGGCCCAGAGCCTGACGCGGGGCTCGAACTCACGGACTGCGAGATCGTGACCTGGCTGAAGTCGGACGCTTAACCGACTGCGCCACCCAGGCGCCCCTGAATGAATTTATAAAGTACACTGGTGCAAGGTTGAAATTCTGCTTTTCTCTCTGCTCAAATGACAAAGTTTTCTTGAACTGTTGATCTGCTCTTGATTAGACAATGCAAACAAAGATTTGTCCTCTGGGAAAATCAAAGTTTTAGGTTTCATCTTTATCATGTCTTTGATTACTTAGTTAAAACTTCTCAATGTTAAAGGAGCTAGGTTTTGAGAACAACTATATAATGCTATATATTCACCTTTGGGATCTTTTATTGCCACTTTGTTGAATAAATATAATTTTAAGATTTGTAATGATCTGTAATCCTATTTAGGATATACTTATGACTTCCTGGGGTTTTAACAAACTTCTCAGGACTTAAATGGTAAATGAAGTCTTTTTGACCAATTAGGGATCCTAAGTTCCTTGGAAAAGCACTGTCATACAATGGTAAACCTTAGGCTGTATTGCACAGGTAAATGTTGTAACTGCCCAAGTATATACGCAATTCCTAAAGTTTTAATGTTTTGATATAAGGTCATCACTTAATATTCTGATTACTTGAAATGTTATGTGTCACAGAAATAACCTAATTTGTTTGTCAATTGCACCATAATGAACTCTCATCAGATCTTTAACAATGTCTATTTCTGAGATTTTGTCATTTATAACTGTTCTTATTCTCTCACAAAGCGTGTTTCTTCAAGGAGATTTATAAAAAGGACTTTGGGGACAAATACAGGTATTCTACATCTTTAAGATTAATACTAAAAGGGGTAAGAATTTCCAGAACTAAAAAGCTGCATTCAAATTGAACAAGAATTAGGAACATGGGATTAAATGAATTGATGAAGATTATAGTTTTGTGATTCTTGTTGAAAGTATTGTTGGTTCTCTACTGTTTCCTCTTCCAGATTAAGGAAACTTTCTCTTAAGATATCTATGATATACAAAAATGTCATAAACTATTCATTTGTAAGCTGAAGTATTTATCTTTTCTCTCTACATAATTCCCCTGAGATTCAAAATCTCTTAATGAGTATTCTTTCTTTCATGGCAATTACAATTGTTTGCATAAGTTCAGTAAGAATCTGTTCATTTTGTAACAGGTCACCATTGGAAATACTGGTTATTTTACCAAGGCTTTGACTGGA
Organism: Neofelis nebulosa; assembly: GCF_028018385.1. Classification (NCBI taxonomy): domain Eukaryota; kingdom Metazoa; phylum Chordata; class Mammalia; order Carnivora; family Felidae; genus Neofelis; species Neofelis nebulosa. The sequence continues at coordinate 95,625,904 of NC_080792.1, forward strand.
ATATCATATTTGAGGATGACATTCATAGACTCAGATATGACCAGACAACTTTAAGGAACTAGGGTTGGCTTTATAAAACATGGAGTCATAAAGCCCCTTGGAAATGTTGGCCTGGTGCCTTGCTTACAGAGTTCCCAGCAGCCTCACCAAGTGAGTAAAGAAGGTCACTTCCTGGCAGGTGCAGGAACCTCAGGATATCTTGGGGACCTCATGAAGAGAAATTCTTCCAATTCTACAGGTATTTCAGGCCTATCTGATGGCAAGTATTTGGCTTGGCTTCTGGCTTCTTGGCTTCTGGGAACCTTTCTCATAAAAGGTTCCCACAAAGCAAACTTTAAAAGATCCTCATAATCAATCGCTATTCTTGCTGAGCCTATGTAAATAATTAGACCAGGTTTGTGAAGACTGGACTTGTTCTACAAAGGCATTGGTCTCAATTTGTCTATCTCTGGAAAGGGGGGTTTTTTAGAGAACAACTATGTTTCAACAATGCACCGTTATGGATGTTAAATTCCAGTTCTGATTGTCTTTAAATCTTTGTTGTTTGCCTAAACTAGACAACTTGAGGTAAACTTCAGAAAAAGTGTCACAGTATTTCATGTATAGACAATCTTCTGTGCCTGTTATTCTGTGGGGATAATAATAAGACCCCATGGGCATAAGATTATTTAAACAACTGGAAAACAGGATGGATCTCTAAATATGCAAACCATATCTTCCCTAAACCTGATCTGACAGTTACCAGAAACCCGCCCCTTTTGAAGACTTGGAGGTGGACTTTACAGACAAACAACCAAATAGAGGATTCAGTTGCAGGTATCACCCCATGGGTCCATCACTCCAGAGCTAAGAAGGCCAACTCAGAGGAACCCTCAACCTGGAGAAGTGATCCAGATCCAGTCAACCCGCTTAACCTGACCCTCAAAAAGACACTGGCCCCTGAGACCTCCAGCCCTGCTCCAGCCACACCCCGGAAGCTGGCTGGCCTGTACACGGCAAAAGCTTGAGGAATCAATGTGTGGACTGAGCCCAGGGGTTCGGATGCAGCTGTACCATCCCTTGCCCCTTACTGGTGTCCTAGTCCTGATCTTGCTTCTTGCTGTTGGGCCAAAAGAGACGGCACCAACAAGCTGGCCGTGGAACGGATGGCAGACTCCCTGGGAACCCGACAAAGCCAAATCAACTCGCTGGCAGCAGTGTCCCTCCAAAATAGGCGAGTCCTCCACCTCCTCACTTCAGAAAAAGGAGGAACTTGTATCTTTCTGGGAGAGGGACGTTGCTATTTTGTAAACCAGTCAGGGATAGTCAGGACTAAGGTTAAGGACCTCAAGGAAAGAATGCAATGGAGACAACAGGAAAATATCGGTCAGTGGAGAGGTTGGGATCTCACAGACTGGGCATCCTGCTTCCCTGCCCTGGCAGGGCCCCTCCTTTCCATAATTTTACTTATGACCATCGGCCCCTGTATACTAAATACCCTGGTACGTTTTATTGAAAACACTGTTGCTCACCAAACTGCAGCATGTATCTTAACCCTCCGAGGGTACCAACCCCTAGAACTAAAAAGTGATGCCTAATAAAAGATTTTAAAAGGCATCAAAGGGGGGAATGTTGGGAAAATGAATCAAGTTTTACACCATAAGATGGCCGACAGGACTAAAACAAGCTCTGGTCTCTGGCTTAGAAACCCCTTTTCCAGGTTCTTCTTGCCCTGTTTGCCACGCACACGAAAACCCTCCCACAAATATGGAGGCTGACAACTGTAAATTACCCTTCCCGCTTGCATTCAGCACTCAGATCTTTGGAGAAATGGTCTCCTCTGAGCCCGCTGGTGTTAAATAAATCCCCGATCCTCCAAGATCTCGGAATGACACTTGGTTTTTCCATCAGCGTTCCAGCCTGCTTCCGTAACAGATGCATCCCCGTTTGCTTAGGAATTCATCTAATGAAAGACATGCTGATTTCTTTAATTTTTTAGCCATTATGAATAGAGCTGCTGTGCATAACTGCATGCTTAGTTTTGTTTGGAAGTAGTTTTTCAAGGGAGTTGTCTAACTACTAGAGGTGCTCTTGTTGGATGCTAACGTGAGATTTATTTAGCTTCGGAAAAAACTGTCAACTGTCTTCCGGAGTGTCAGCATGTGCATTCCCCAGCATGAAGGAAAGTTCCTGTCACTCCTCACCCTCCAGCAACTGGTATTCTTTTTTTTTTTTTTTTAATTTAGCATTTCTAATAGGTGCAGTGCTATCTCGTTGTTTTATTTTTATTTATTTATTTTTAAATTTTTTTTAACGTTTATTTATTTTTGAGACAGAGAGAGACAGAGCATGAACAGGGGAGGGTCAGAGAGAGGGAGACACAGAATCTGAAGCAGGCTCCAGGCTCTGAGCTGTCAGCACAGAGCCCGACGCGGGGCTCGAACTCACAGACCTCCAGATCATGACCTGAGCCGAAGTCGGCCACTCAACCGACTGAACCACCCAGGCGCCCCTACTATCTCATTGTTTTAATTTGTAATGTCCTAATGATGATGTTGAGCGTATTTTTGTATGCTTACTTACTATCTGTATATCTTTTTTAGTCAGATATCTGTTGAGATCATTACCCAATATCAGTTGTGTTGTTTCCTTTTTTAAAAAAAAATTTATGTTTATTTTTGAGAGGGAGAGAAACAGAGTGCAAGTGGGGGAGGGGCAGAGAGAGAGGGAGACACAGAATCTGAAGCAGGCTCCAGGTTCCGAGCTGTCGGCACAGAGCCGGACGCGGGGCTTGAACTCGTGAACTGTGAGATCATGACCTGAGTGGAAGTCGGATGCTTAACCGACTGAGCCACCCAGGCGCCCCTTGTTTATTTGCTTATTGTTGAATTCTGAGAATTTTTTTTTTTTGGTATATTTTGAGTACAAATCCTATTAGATGTGTGTTTTACAAATATTTTCTCCCCGTTTGTGGCTTGTATTTTGGCTGCGCAAGGTCTTTCACAGGGTATAAGTTTCAATTTTATAAAGCTCTTGTTATTTTTTTTAACCTTTGTGGATTGGCTTTTGGTGTGATGTCTTAAAACTCATCACCAAACCCAAGGTCATGTAGATTTCCATTTATGTTTTCTTTTTGATATATTTTTTAAAAAGTTAAAAAAAATATTTCAGAGAGAGAGAGAGAATCCGAAGAAGGCTCCAGGCTCCCAGTGTTAGGCAACCTGGTCTGGATCACGGGGGGGGGGGGGGGGGGGGGGGGGCGTGGGAAGAACCAAGCTGCCCTCTGAGATCTTGGAAGGCAGGAAGTTTATTTCACACCAGCTGACTCAGAGGAGATCACTCTCCAGAGGCTTGAGCCCCCAGAGGATTAGCAGAGGGAACAATTTATAGTCTGCTACTTCCGCTTTCCGCATTAGCGGTAACTTGGCACCTAGGCCGGTGGGGATGGGGGGGGAGGTGGGGGAGGAGGGTAGGAAGAACCCAGAAGGGGAATCTTCCATTGGGGACTGGAATTTCCCTATCAGTCCTCTTGCCATCTTATAACAGATTTTCCCTATCATTAGCGGTTAGCACAGAGCCCCCCGCGAAGCTTGAACTCAGGAGCAGTGAGATCTTGATCTGAGCCAAAGTCCTCGCTTAAGGACTGAGCCACTCAGGTGCCCCTCTTTTTGATATTTTGACAGAGTTACATCTTAAATATATCTACAATTTTGAGTGAATTTTCGTATAAGTTGTAGTTACTGCCTACATTTAGTTTCATTCGATATGGTTTTCAATTGTTCCTTAACAATTGTTAAGGAACTTAAGAATTGTTCCTTAAGTATTTGTGGAGAGATCAGCGGATATTGGGCCGCATTTCAGTTCGAAATCTCCAAAATGTAATCAACTCAGCTGGAGCCGGGAGCGGGGCGGTGCCTCCACTGAAAGGCGCGCGCCCCGACCTGCTTCTTCCCCCAGCGCCCGCAGGGGGCGCGCGAGCCCTGCTCCCTGACCCCCGCGGGGCATGCGTGCTCCTGCCTCGTCCGCCTGCAGTCGGGTCCACAGGAGCCCGGTCTCCTCAGGATCCGCTGTGGGGGATTCGAGAGGACGTGGAGCCGCGTCCACGCTGACAGGAACCGTTCTCCTCAGGACTCACTGTGCGGGCTTCGAGGAGACGTGGAGCCGCGTCCACAAGAACAGAAATCAGGTCTCCTCAGGACCCGCTGTGGAAGATTTGTGGTGACGTCGGGGCTGCGTCCCCAGGGACAGGAACCGGGTCTCCCCAGGACCCGCCTTGTCGGAACTGGGGGGACGTTGGGCCTCATCCACGCCAAGAACCCGGTCTCCTCAAGACCCGCCGTGGGTGCTTCGGGAGGACGCGGGGCCGCGTCCACACCGCTCCGGGCTCCGGGGCCGCGGGGCCGCGCGTCCGTGTTCCTGTTCCGCGCCGACTCGGTTCCCGCCGCGTCCTCACGCGGCTGGCGGTCCGGGAGCAGGTGCCCGGGCGGTGCTCGCGATCCCGGCGCTGTGACCCTCCCACCGCCTGTTGCTCGCGTGGCTCCCACCGCGGGGCAGCGGGGTCTCAGTGTGGCCCGGCCTCCGGCACCGGCTTGCGCGTGGCCTCCGCTTCGTGGCGCGAGGCGTGAGTTACTTACTGTGCGGTGACTGCAGACGTGCAGTGAACTTGTCGCAGCCGCACAGATGCTCGTCATCCCGACACTCCGGCTCCCCAGGCGGGGCTTCTTCGCCACATTTGCCGCTTCCCGTGTGTTTTACCCCAAACAGGGTCACTCCCCCGAATGAGGAAATCCCTGCGGTTTCCCACTCCGGCAGCCCCACCTGCGTCCCCACCCGCCTCCCCCGTCTGAAGTGTGTTTCTCGGTTCTGATCCGGTTTATTCTTCTGGAATTGTTCCCCAGGATTTCCCTTACTTGCATAACCTGGATGGATTTGGGGAGCAAGACGTTCCAGTCTGAGTGGTCTTTTTCCATGAGGCTCGTGGCAGTGAGCCTGTCTTCAGTGTCCGTCCCTGTTGTGACACGTATCGGTTTGCTTTTCGTCGTGATTCGGTGCATGCGACAACACTGACGACGTTTCAAGTACAAAGGTCTGTGGCGGCAACTGCATTCACACCGTTGGACGTCCATGTCCAGAACTTTCTCATTTTTGGCAGTGAAACTATGTGCGTGAGAACACCAGCTCCGCGTTCCCCTCTCCCATCGGTCCCTGCAGCCACAGTCCCTCCACTTTCTGTCTCGGAACTGACTTCTCTGGGTACCCTCGCGCATTCAGTTTTGAGGGGTACACGTCTAGGAGTAGAGTCGTCGAGCCATATGGTAAATCTGGTTTTATCTTTTTGAGGAAATGCCAAACTATTTTACACATAGACTGCATCATTTTACATTTCCACAAGCAAGATTTAAAGGTTCCAATTTCTCAGCATCTTTGCAAACGTGTTATTTTTAGTTTTCTTGATTATAACAATTCTGGCATGTATGAAAGGGTATCTCACTGTGGTTTAAAACTGCATTTCATTCTGACTAATGATGTTTAACATCTTTTCATGTGCTATTGACCATTCGTTTGTCTTCTCCGGAGAAAGGTCTATCCAAGCCCTTCATCCACTTTTAAAATTGAGTTGTCTTTGTTGATAAGTTGTAAAAGCTCTTTTTATATTCTGGATAACAAACTCTTATCAGGTAAGTAATGTGTGAATATTTTCTCCCGTTCTGTGGGCTGTCTTTTCACTTTCAGGATAGCATCCTCTCAGACACAAAGTGTCTAATTTTGAGGCAATTAAATTTCTTTATTTTTTCTCTTCTTGCTTGTGTTTTTAGATCTAAGAGCACTGCTAAATCCAAGGTCATGAAGATTTATCCCAATTTGTTTCTTCTAGGGTTTGTAATTTTACCTCTTCCATTGAGACCTTTAATCTATTGAGTTAAGTTTCTATGTGCTGTGAGGTAAGGGTCCAATTTTATTCTTCTGTACAGGGATAGCCAGTTGTCTAGCACCATTTGTTGAGAAGACCATACTTTCCCTAGTGTAATATTGTCACCCTTGTCAAAATTCAGCTGGCCATGGATGAAGACTTTATTTCTGGGTTCTCAATTAAATCCCACTAATCTGTACGTATATCTTTATGACACTATCACCATATTTTATTTACTGTGAATTTGTATTAAGCTTTGAAATTGGGAAATATGAACTTCAATATTTGATTTTCTTTTCCAAGATTGCTTTGGCTATCTTTTGGTTCCTTGAAATTCCATGACTGTTAAGATTAGCTTGTGGATTTTTCCCAAAGGCCTTAGTGAATTTTCCTGGGAATCACATTGAAGCTGCAGAGTGCATTGTGCACTATTTCCACTTAGCAATAGTACATCTTTAAAAAAAAAATGTTTTATTCATTTATCTTAAAGTAAGCTTCATGTCAAATATGGGGCTTGAACTCGTGACCCTGAAACCAAGAGTTGCATGCTCTACCAACCAGGCATCCCAAGCAATAGTAAGTATTTTCATCACCATGGGTTACCTTCGCATTTATTTAGGTTTTCTTTAATTTCTTTCAGCAGTGTTTTACAATTTTCAGTGTACAAGTCTTGCACCTTGATTACATCTATTCCTAAGTATTTTATTAACATTGATGTTACCTAAAATGAAATTATTTTCTTAAATTCCTCTTCAGATGATTCATTGCTAGTGTATACAGATAAGAGAGATTTTTGTGTATATGTATATATACATATACACCACATTTTCTTTATCCATTCATCCATCGATGGACATTTGGGCTCTTTCCATACTTTGGCTATTGTTGATAGTGCTGCTATAAACATGGGGGTGCATGTGTCCCTTCGAAACAGCACACCTGTATCCTGTGGATAAATGCCTAGTAGTGCAATTGCTGGGTCATAGGGTAGTTCTATTTTTAGTTTTTTGAGGAATCTCCATACTGTTTTCCAGAGTGGCTACACCAGGTTGCATTCCCAGCAAGTGTCCTTCTTAATACCCATCACCCATCTAGCCCATCCCCACCCAACTCTCTCCAGCAACCCTCAGTTTGTTCTCTTAGAGTCTCTTATGCTTTCCTTCCCTTCTCTTTTTTCCATTCCACCCTCCCTTCATATGTTTTGTTTATTAAATTCCACATGAGTGAAATAATATGGTATTTGTTTTTTCCTGATTGACTTACTTTGCTTAGCATAATACACTCTAGCTCCATCTACATTGTTGCAAATGGCAAGATTTCATTCTTTTTGATGCTGAGTAATATTCCAGTGTGTGTGTGTGTGTGTGTGTGTGTGTGTATATATATATAATATATATATATATATATATTATATATATATATATATACCACATCTTCTTTATCCATTTATTAGTTGGTGAACGTTTGGGCTCTTTCCCTAATTTGGCTCTTGTTGATAATGCTGCAGTAAACATCAGGGTGCATGTGATGTGCCCCTTTGAATTTGTATTTTTGTATCCTTTGGGTAAATACCTAGTAGTGCAGTTGGTGAATCATAGGGTAGTTATATTTTTAACTTTTTGAGGAACTTCCATACTGTTGGCTATTTGGATTCTTTGTGGTTCCATACAAATTTTAGGATTATTTGTTTTACTTTTGTAAAAGATGGTGTTGGTGTTTTGATGGAGATTGCATTGAACCTGTAGATTACTTTGTGTAGTGTGAACATTTAAATACATTAAATCTTCCATTCCATGAGCTTAGTTTATCTTTCCATTTGTTTGTGTCATCTTCAATTTATTTCATTATTGTTTTATAGTTGTAGAGCACAAATTTTTCACTGCCTCAGTTAAATTTATTCCTAGGCATTTTTGGGGTACAGTTGTAAATGGGATTATTTTCTTAAGCTCTATTTTTAACTAATTAATTAATTAAATATATAATTCATTGCCAGTTAGCTAACATATAGTATATACAGTGTGCTCTTGGCTTCGGGAATAGATTCCCGTGATTCATTCCTTACATACAACACCCAGTGCTCATCCCAACAAGTGCCCTCCTCAATGTACTTTACCCATTTTTCCCTTTCCCCTGCACCCCGCCCCCATCAACCCTCAGTTTGTTCTCTGTATTTAAGAGTCTTATGGTTTGCCTCCCTCTCTGTTTGAAATTATTTTTTCCCCTTCCCTTCCCCCATGGTCTTCTGTTAAGTTTCTCAAGTTCCACATACGAGTGTAAACATATGATATCTGTCTTTCTCCGACTGACTTATTTCACTTAGCATAATGATGGAACATTCCAGTTCCATCCACATCATTGCAATCTTTCTCATTGCCAAGTAGTATTCCATTGTATATATAAACCACATCTTCTTTATCCATTCATCAGTTGATGGACATTTGGGCTCTGTCCATGATTTGGCTATTGTTGAAAGTGCTGCTATAAACATTGGGGTACATGTGCCTCTATGAATCAGCATTCCTGAATCCTTTGGATAAATTCTTAGTAGTGCTATTGCTGGGTCATAGGGTAATTATATTTTTAATTTTTTGATGAGCCGCTACACTGTTTTCCAGGGCAGCTGCACCAGTTTGCATTCCTACCAATAGTGCAAGAGGGTTACCATTTCTCCACATCCTCGACAACATCTGTTGTTTCCTGAGTTGTTAATGTTAGCCATTCTGACAGGTGTGAGGTGGTATCTCAGTGTGGTTTTGATTTTGATTTCCCTGATGATGAGTGATGTTGAGCATCTTTTCATGTGTTTGTTGGCCATCTGGATGTCTTCTTTGGAAAAGTGTCTATTCATGTCTTTTGTCCATTTCTTCACTGGGTTATTTGTTTTTCAGGTGTTGAATTTGGTAAGTTATTTATAGATTTTGGATATTAACCCTTTATCCAATATGTCATTTGTAAATATCTTCTCTCATTCCATTGGTTGCCTTTTAGTTTTGCTGATTGTTTCCTTCGCTGTGCAAAAGCTTTTTATCTTAATGAACTCCCAATAGTTCATTTTTGCTTTTGTTTTCCTAGCCTTTGGAGACGTGTCGAGTAAGAAGTTGCTGCGGCTGAGGTCAGAGAGTTTGCTGCCTGCTTTCTCCTCTAGGTTTTTGATGGCTTCCTGTTTCATATTTAGGTCTTTCACCCATTTTGAGTTTATTTTTGTGTATGGTGTAAGAAAGTGGTCCCATTTCATTCTTCTGCATGTTGCTGTCCAGTTCTCCCAGCACCATTTGCTAAAGAGTCTTTTTTCCATTGGATACTCTTCCCTGCTTTGTCAAAGATTAGTTGGTTATACATTCGTTGGTCCAATTCTGGGTTCTCTATTCTAATTTTAGTATATGTGTTGCCGAAGCAAGCACTGCGTTCTCTATTCTATTCCATTGGTCTATGTGCCTGTTTTTGTGCCAATATCATACTGTCTTGATGATTACTTGATGATTTAGAGGCTAAAGTCTGGGATTGTGATGCTTCCTGCTTTGCTTTTCTTTTTCAACATTACTTTGACTATTCAGGGTCTTTTGTGGTTCTGTATAAAATTTAGGATTGTTTGTTTTAGCTCTGAGAAGAATGACGGTGCAGTTTTGATTGGGGTTGCATTGAATGTGTAGATTGCTTTGGGTAGTACTGACATCTTAACAATATTTTTTCTTCCTATCCATGCATGGAATGTTTTTCCATTTCCTTGTGTCTTCTTAAATTTCTTTCATAAGCTTTCTATAGTTTTCAGCATACAGATCTTTTACATCTTTGGCTAGGTTTATTCCTAGGTATTTTATGGTTCTTGGTGCAATGGGATCAATTTCTTGATTTCTCTTTCTGTTGCGTCATTATTGGTGTTTAGAAATGCAACTGATTTCTGTACATTGATTTTGTATCCTGCGGCTTTGCTGAATTCATATATCAGTTCTAGCATCTTTTTGGTGGACTCCTTTGAGGTTTCCATGTACAGTATCATGTCATCTGAGAAAAGTGAAAGTTTGACTTCTTCTTTGCCAGTTTGGATGCCTTTTATTTCATTTTGTTGTCCGATTTCTGAGGCTAGGACTTCCAACACTATGTTAAACAACAGTGGTGAGAGTAGAAACCCCTGTTGTGTCCCTGATCTCAGGGGGAAAGCTCTCAGTTTTTCCCCATTGAGGATGATATTTGCTGTGGGCTTTTCATATTATGGCTTTTATGATGTTAAGGTATGTTCCTTCTATCCTGACTTTCTTGAGGGTTTTTATTAAGAAAGGATACTGGGGGCGCCTGGGTGGCGCCGTCGGTTAAGCGTCCGACTTCAGCCAGGTCACGATCTCGCGGTCCGTGAGTTCGAGCCCCACGTCAGGCTCTGGGCTGATGGCTCAGAGCCTGGAGCCTGTTTCCGATTCTGTGTCTCCCTCTCTCTCTGCCCCTCCCCTGTTCATGCTCTGTCTCTCTCTGTCCCAAAAATAAAAAAAAAAAAAAAAAAAATAAAAAAAAAAGAAAGGATACTGTATTTTGTCACATGTTTTTTCTGCATCTATTGACAGGATCATATGATTCTTATCCTTTCTTCTGTCAATGTGATGTATCACATTGATTGATTTACGAATATTGAAACAGCCCTGAAGCCAGGAATGAATCCCACTTGATCATGGTGAATAATTCTTTTAATACACCGTTGAATTTGATTTGCTAGTATCTTGCTGAGAATTTTTGCATCCATATTCATCAGGGATATTGGCCTGTAATTCTCCTTTTTAGTGGGGTCTCTGTCTGGTTTGGGAATCAAGGTAATGTGGGCTTCATAGAATGAGTCCAGAAGCTTTCCTTCCATTTCTATTATTTTGGAACAGCTTGAGAGGGATGGTACTAACTCTGCTTTAAATGTCTGGTAGAATTCCTCTGGGAAGCCACCTGGCCCAGGACTCTTATTTGTTAGGAGATTTTTGATCACTGATTCGACGTCTTCACTGGTTATGGGTCTGTTCAAATTTTCTATTTCTTCCTGTTTGAGTTGTGGTAGTGTGTGGGTGTCTAGGAATTTGTCCATTTCTTCCAGGTTGTCCAATTTGTTGTCATATAATTTTTCACAGTATTCTCTAATAATTGTATTTCTGTGGTGTTGGTTGTGATCTCTCCTCTTAATTTTTTGATTTTATCTACTTGGTTTCTCTCTCTTTTTGAGAAGTCTGGCTAGGGTTTATCAATTTTGTTTATTTTTTCAAAAAACCAGGTCTTAGGTTCATTGATCTGTTCTACCTTTTTTTTTTTTTTTGTTTCTATATTGTTTATTTCTGCTCTAATCTTTATTATTTCTCTTCTTCTGCTGGCCTTAGGGTTCTTTGCTGTTCTGATTCTAGTTCCTTTAGGTGTGTGGTTAGATTTTGTATTTTGTATTTTTCTTGTTTCTTGAGATGGGCCTGGATTGCAGTGTATTTTTCCCCTTAGGACTGTCTTTGGTGCATCCCAAAAGGTTTGGACTGTTGTGTTTTCATTTTCATTTGCTTCTGTATATTTTTAACTTTTTTCTTTAATTGCCTGGTTGACCCATTCATTCTTGAGTAGGATGTTCTTTAACCTCTATGCATTTGGAGGCTTTCCAAATTTTTCTTTGTGGTTGATTTCAAGTTTCATAGCGTTGTGATCTGAAAATATGCATGGTATGATCTCAATTCTTTTATATTTATTGAGGGCTGTTTTGTGACTCCATATGTAATCTATCTTGAAAAATGGTCCATGTGCACTTGAGAAGAATGTGTATTCTGCTGCTTTTAGGTGAAAAGTTCTGAATATGTGTGTCAAGTCCATCTGGTCTGGTGTATCATTCAAGGCCATTGTTTCTTTATTGGTTATTAAAGCCCCCTGCAATTGCCATATTCTTATCAATAAGATTGCTTATGTTTGTGACTAATTGATTTATATATTTGGGTTCTTTCAAGTTGGGGCCATAAACATTTATAATTATTAGCTCTTCTTGAAGGATAGACCCTGTAATTATGATATAATGGCCTTCTTCATCTCTTGTCACAGCCTTTACTTTAAAATCTAGTTTGTCTGATATAAGTGTGGCTACTCCAGCTTTCTTTTGACTTCCAGTAGCATGATAGATGGTTCTCCATCCCCTCACTTTCAATCTGAAGGTGTCCTCAGGTCTAAAACGAATCTCTTGTAGACAACATATAGATGGATCTTGTTTTTTGTTTTTTGTTTTTTTTAAAATCCATTCTGCTACCCTATGTCTTTTGATTGGAGGCTTTAGTCCATTTACATTCAGAGTTATTATTGAAAGAAATGAATTTAGTGTCATTGTGTTACCTGTCGGTTTCATGCTTGTGGTGATGTCTCTGGTCCTTTGTAGTCTTTGCAGCATTCCACTCACAGAGTCCCCCTTAGTATCTCTTGCAGGGCTGGTTTAGTGGTCATGAACTCCTTCACCTTTTGTTTGTCTGGGAAAGCCTTTATCTCTCCTATTCTGAATGACTGCTTTGACAGCTAAAGGATTCTCAGCTGCATATTTTTCCTATTCAGCACATTGAATAATTCTTGCCACTGCCTTCCGGCCTGCCAAGTTTCAGTGGACAGGTCTGATACTACCCTTGTAGGTTAAGGCCTGTTTGTCCTAGCTGCTTTCAGAATTCTCTCTTTATCTTTGTATTTTGCCAGTTTTACTATGATATGCTGTGGAGAAGACTTATTCTTGTTGAATCTGAAGGGAGTTCTCTGTGCCTCCTGGATTTGGATGTCTGCCTCTCTCCCCACATTAGGGGAGTTCTCAGCTATAATTTGTTCAAGTAAACCTTCTGCCCCTTTCTCTCTTCTTCTGGAACTCCTATGATATGGATATTATTACATTTCATTGAGCCATTTAGTTCTCTAATTCTCCCCTCATGGTCTAGTATTTTCTTATCTCCCTTTTTCTTGGCTTCATCATTTTTCATAATTTTATCTTCTATCTCACTTATTCTCTCCTCTGCTTCCTCTATCCTTGATGTCCCCACATCTAGTTTATTTTGTACCTCATTTACAGGATTTCTTAATTTGTCATAAGTATTTCTTAGTTCCTTGATCTCTACAGCAATAGAGTCTCTGCTGTCTCCTGTGCTTTTTTTCAAGCCCAGCTATTAATTTTATGACTAAAATTCTAAACTTTTGCTCATATATATATATATATATATATATATATATATATATATATTGTTTATATCTGTTTTGAGCAATTCTAGCTTTCATTTCTTCCTGGGACTTCTTTTGAGAATTCTTCCATTTCATCATTTTGGCTAGTTTTCTGTCCCTTATGTGTTTTAATATCTTATGTGTCTTGTACCTGCGAGCACCATTATATTAAAAAAGGATCATACACTGTCCAGAGCCTGGTTCTTCAGGAGGTGTTTTTGGAATGTGTTGTGTGCTCTCTTTTGTTTTGACTCTGGTTGCTTTATCTCCCTACTTGTAGTGGTGGTTTGGGCCTTCCACCAGGTGTGCTTTGATTTGTTCATTGAAGTAAGTAACCCTGGAAAAATTTTAAAAAGTGGGGATGGTGGAATAAGCTTTATCTCATAGAAAGAGAGAAATGACAGGGGTGGGAGAAAAGAAAAGAAAAAAATTGACCAGCCAGAGAATCAGAGAAACTATATGGCTTAATCAAGAGAGAGGGAGAGGGAAATAAAGAAGTAGGAGATACAGAAGAGGTGTGAAAAGAATAGATTAAAAATGTCTGCTTAGAATAACCAGAATAGAGAAAGGAAGAAATAAGCAGAAGAAAAGGAAGAAGGAAAAAAAATGTATATGTATATATATGTATATAAGAATTGACCAAGAATCAAATCAGAAAATGCAAAACTGCTGGACCCATATCTAATGGTGCCTTGGAAACGGTGGCTGTGCTGGTCTGGGGAAGAGACTGTCAGTCTGGTCAGTGTCAGTTTTGCTCCAGTAGATATGCAGTTACCAGGTGTGGAGGGATGTGTTTTGGTGTAGGCGGTTCCTGCCTCCACTCTGGGCCCGCTGTCCATTCCCCGAAGCCCCACCTTGTTGGTGATGGGAACGAAGAGGCTATACCCCAGTCTCTTCCCCCCAGACAGAGTGTTCCAAACCACTCTGTTCAGGCCATCCTCACAGTGCCTCGTGGGTGCAAGTGCACCGGTTTGTTCCTCTCCACAGTCTCATGTGCCTCTCAGGTGCTCTTCTGGGATTCAAACACCAATATCTTAAAGGATCCTGCTCCATGCACCCTAGTTCCAGGGTAGAGCCATTTCACCCAGCCAGCCGACAAAGGGCCTCTGGCTGGCGGGAATCTGTAGGGTCTTTTGTCCTTGGAGGCTATATGCCTTCTTCCTACAGCACTCAAGGGAGAGGATTGCTCTCTCCAACTGTGCCTCTGAACTGGCTACTGAGCCTGGGCTGGCTCCCCTTCTCCCCAGGCATGTGCACAGGGTGGCAGACCCCAGTCCTAAGAAAGCCCCACAACCCTAGAATGAGATAGAAATTGGTTCTTTCTACATTTTTTCCATTCCCCAGTCTGTGGTATTTCTCTTGTCCAAATTCAATCCTACACTTCCAGAGGCTGTCTCTTTCTTCCTTTTGTCTCTCCACAGAAGGGGATCCCTCCCCTCTGTGCCTACGCCACCCATTTTATCTCTTCCAGTGTGTAATCATGCACCTGTGGGCCACCAAGTTGTCCCTGTGGGCCCCTGGAGATGTTTCTGTCACTCTGTAGCCCAGATTCTTGGAATTCCAAGTCTTACTGCCTCAATCCTTCTGTGTTTGAGGGATGAGGAAACTTTGGGTCTCCCTAATTCTCTGTCATGTTGACTCCACCTCCAAACCAGTAAGCTTTTTTTATGGAAAGACCCAGAGATGACTTTTTAGGCTTAGACCTTAGGCTTAGAGCCACAGAAAGTCAGTCAGGAAGATCTGTCTTGGGCACCCCTCTGGCGGACAACACAGCACTGACCAGCACCTCCATGTGAGGAAACTACCCAAAGTCAGTGGGAAATCACATGAAATGATTCGAGGGAACAAGTGCCTGGCACTGATAAGGGAGCATAAGGCAAGCTGAGGGCCAAGCACAAGCTAACAGCACACCCCTCCTCCACCAGGTGTGTGGTATTCCTCGGACACTCCTGGCTGCCCAAGAACAAAGAAAAGGAAAGAAAGCAAATGATTGACTGATAGAGATCACAGTCATGCAGGACAGGAGTCTCCTTCAGTTTATGGATAACTTATTAACCTGCAAGAAAAAGGCAATCTGATCCATAGCCTAATCTCCAGAAACCTATAGACTCCGTTTTCTGGGGCCCTAAAATCACTCTCGTCAAGATGTAAGGGGGCTTAAGTGCTTGCCATCGTGATGTGGGACCCAAGGCAAATGAGAACTTAAATTCCCTTACTGCCTATAGCCCATTGACAAGTCCTTGAAACAGGCAGAGTGACCTTCTTCTAGGTGCTCGGCTGCCTTGATGGTGATACTTTGCTAGGGGCAAAAGGGAATCATAGCTTAACATTATCCTGACAACCCCCCCCCCCCTCCAGGATTCTGTGAGTTTCCTTAAATATACAAACATTTTTGCAAACCTCCTTTATCTTTAATCCCCAAGTATATGTTAGCAATTATACAATGAGCATATGGCCCCTGAAGGGTCTCATGACTGAGGTTTTACTAAGCAGTAATAAATGATGTATTCCTAACAACAGCTAGCCCCTCAAGGTCCTGGAAACCTTGCTTCCAAAATTCCTTAGACTTACACTGTCCCTAACCCCCTCCCAACCTGATCAGTTATCCATCACGACCCCAGTACAGCTCTTTCTACCCACAGGTCCTATCCCCATACTTTAATAAAACCACCTTTTTGCACCAAAGACATCTTCAAGAATTCTTTCTTGGCTGTCAGCTCTGAACCCCTCAGCACCCCAAAACCCCATCAGTGCTCACAGGGTGCTGGGAATGGGGCTTGTTCCCAACAGTAGACTGAAGTTAAAACAGCCCTATAATTCATGGGATGGAGCACTCAGGAGGCTCTTCCCTCAGTAGCGGGAAACTAATTAACCCTGGACTAGCACTGCTCTGGACCACTTCACAAATCCTACAAGCAAGACCTGAAATGACCAAAGAATTCCCAAGTAAATGAATCCCTGAACAAAGCTCAAAAGCTCAAACTTTTTGTCAGCTTGCCTTATGCTCCCTCATCATTGAATTTCTACCACTTTGTTTACTTCCATGTGAAATTCACTTATATTTTATAATATATTGCTAATTCTATCCATCTATGCCCAAAGGTAACACAGCTGCCATGATGTCTGTATTATTGACATTGTTTCATTTCAAATCTGTTTTTGGCATAGGGTGTAAGATGGGCATAAATGAAGTTAGATAAAACTTAGCACATTTGGGGTATCTATATCTGTCTAGAAAGTCCTAAGTATTAAACTTCAAGTCAGAGGCTATGATTATAGCTCCCAATAAAATCATGAAATGTTTTGTTAAGAGACAAGCCCATATTGTTGGGGTAGAAATGTGTGGTGTAAGATTGAATACTGATATGTACCACGAAGGATAATATATTTTATATGCTAAGTTTCTTATGTGTCCTCTGTGCCTATTACAAAGTGCACATTTTCTGTTAAAGTCTGGAAATAGTGTCCATCTATCTGTAGGTCATGACCTAATCTGTGACTGTTGGGTTCCAAGCTCCTTGGGAGCTTCCCAGATGTAGTCTGAACCAGCCCTTGTTTGGATGACAGGGAGAGACCAAAGAAAGAGGCAGGCCACCCCACATTGGTAGGTGGCAGGTTTAAGAAGCATGGGAACTTGCATATGTGGCTTGTATTGGGCAGAAGCAAAAAGAATAGATCTCCATACTTGCCTGCCACCTTTTAGAAGTTTATATAGAGGCCATAAAGGAGTTCAGTCACATATACCATCCAGATAGTCTCAACACCACATCACTATCTCAAGACAGCCTCTAGGAGCAAGGAAGAAAAGCAGACCCAGTTTCCAAGGACAGGGGAGGGGATAAGGAGCCTCTGATTGCCTGAGTCCATGTCACAGCAAGTGGTGGTCATGTCATCTTGAAGACCTTTTCTTACATGCCAACCCTCATGACTGGCTCTTACAATCTCATGTGAATCTCTCTTCTGCAGTGTGCCCTGACTGTTCAGGACAGGGTTTCAGTAGCAAGGAGATGGCTCCTGTGGCACCTCTCTGCCTGTGTTGGAGGCAGATGCCACAGCAATAATATAGGCACATGCAAGAGAAAGCACAGGTTAAGGCAGAGATTCCAGAAATGAGAAACAACTTTTTCCACCAAGAGGCCCATGATCCCAACCACTGAATATTATACTAGGATAGAATCACACAGGACATTCCCTTGTGTCCTCATTTAAGAAACATAATATGTTAGCATCCTCATCAGGTATGAACACACAACATTCTGTTTGGATAATGGCACAGGTGCCTCCTTGCAAGGCAGCAATGATGTCCAAGGCTATTGAATTTTAGAGTGATGAGGGAGAGTGGGGCAAGCTGAGGACAAAGTACAAGCAAACAGCACCTCTCCCCACCGGGTGGGATATGTGTGATATTCCTCAGACACTCCTGCCTGCCCAAGAACAAAGGAAAGGAAAGAAAGCAAATGATTGACTGAGAGATCACAGTCATGCAGAACAGGAATCTCCTTCAGTTTATTGATAACTTAGTAAACTTCAAGAAAAATGCAATCTTATCCATAGCCTAATCTCCAGAAACCTACAGACTCTGTTTCCTGGAGCCCTAAAATCACCCTCATTAAGATGTAAAGGGGTTTAAGTGTTTGCCATGGTAATATGGGACACAAAGGCAAATGAGAAATTAAACCAAACTGGCTAAGGGTTTATCAATTTTGTTAATTCTTTTAAAGAACCAGCTCCTGGTTTCATTGATCTGTTCTACTGGTTTTTTTTTTTTTTTTACTGCTATAGCATTGATTTATGCTCTAATATTTATTATTTACTGTCTTTTTCTGGTTTGAGGTTTTATTTGCTGTTCTTTTTCCAGGTCTTGAAGGCATACGGTTAGGTTGTGTATCTGAGACCTTGCCTTCTTCTTTAGAAAGGCCTGAATTGCTGTATACTTCCTTCATGACCATCTTTGCTACATCCCAGAGGTTTTGGGCTGTCGTTTTTCCATTTTAATTGGCTTCCATGTACTTTTTAATTTACTTTTTAATTTCTTGGTTAACCGATTCATTCTTTAGTAGGATGTTCTTTAATCTCCAAGTATCATTGTCTTTCCAAATTTTTTCTTGTGGGTGATTTCAAGTTTCATAGTGTTGTGGTCTGAAAACATGCACAGTATGATCTCTATATTTTTTAACTTGTTGAGGGCTGATTTGTGTCTCAGTATGTGATCTATACTGGAAAATGTTCCACGTGCTCTTGAGAAGAATGTGTATTCCACTGCTTTAGGATGAAATGTTCTGAATATATCTGTTAAGTCCACCTGGTCCAGTGTGTCATTCAAAGCCTCTGTTTCCTTATTTTCTGTTTAGATGATCTGTCCATTGTTGTAAGTGGGGTGTTGAAGTCCCCTACTATTATGGTATTATTATCAAGGAGTTTCTTTATGTTTGTGATTAATTGATTTATATATTTGGGTGTTCCACACTGGGGCATAAATGTTCACAATTGTTAGATCTTCTTGGTGAATAGACCCCTTACTTATGATATAATGCCCTTCTTCATCTCTTGTTACAGTCTTTATTTTTTATTTTTATTTTTATTATTTATTTATTTATTTATTTATTATTTATTTATTTATTTTTGGGACAGAGAGAGACATAGCATGAACGGGGGAGGGGCAGAGAGAGAGGGAGACACAGAATCGGAAACAGGCTCCAGGCTCTGAGCCATCAGCCCAGAGCCTGATGCGGGGCTCGAACTCACGGACTGCGAGATCGTGACCTGGCTGAAGTCGGATGCTTAACCGACTGCGCCACCCAGGCGCCCCTATTTTTATTTTTTTTAATGTTTATTTATTTCTGAGGCAGAGAGAGACAGAGCATGAGTGGGGGAGGGTCAGAGAGAGAGGGAAACACAGAATCAGAAGCAGGCTCCAGGCTCTGAGCTGGCAGCACAGAGCCCGACGCGGGGCTCGAACTCACAAACTGTGAGATCATGACCTGAGCCGAAGTCAGTCACTCAACCAACTGAGCCACCCAGGCGCCCCTACAGTCTTTATTTTAAAAGCTAGATTGTCTGATATAAGTATGGCTACTCTGGTTTCTTTTGGCGACCATTAACATGATAGATGGTTCTCCATCCCCTTACTTTCGATCTGAAGGTGTCTTTAGGTCTAAAATGGGTCTCTTGTAAACAGTATATAGATCAATTTCATTTTCTTATCCATTCTGTTAACCTATGTCTTTTGATTGGAGCATTTAGTCCACTGACATTTAGAGTGAGTACTGAAAGATATGAATTTGTTGTCATTGTGTTGCCTGTAGAGTTGGAGTTTCTGGTGGTGTTCTCTGGTCCTTTCTAGTCTTTGCTGCTTTTTGTCTTTTTTGTTTTTTTCTCCCCTTAGAGAGTTTCCCTTAAAATTTCTTGCAGGTCTGGTTTGGTGGTGAAGAACTCCTTTAGTTTTTGTTTGTCTGGGAAACTCTATCTCTCCCATTTTGAATGACAGCCTTGCTGGATAAACAATTCTTGGCTACATATTTTCTGATTCAGCACGTTGAATATATCCTGCCAGGCCTTTATGGCCTGCCAAGTTTCTGTGGATAGGTCTTCTGCAAACCTGATCTGTCTTCCCTTATAGGTTAAGGACTTTTTTCCCTTGCTACTTTCATAATTCTTTCGTTGTCTGTGTATTTTGTGAATTTGACTATGATATGCCTCGTTGATCGTTGGTTTTTGTTGAATCTAAAGGGAGTTCTCTGTGCTTCTTGGATTTCTGTGTCTGTGTCTTTCCCCAGGTTAGGAAAGTTTTCCTCTATGATTTGCTCACATAAACCTTCTACCTTTTTTTTTCTATCTCTTCATTTTCTGGGACTCCTATGATTCAGATGTTATTCCTTTTTTTTAAAATTATTTTTTAAATGTTTATTTATTTATTTACTTATTTAGAGACAGAGCATGAGTTGGGGATGGGGAGAGAGAGACACACAGAATCTGAAACAGGCTCCAGGCTCTGAGCTGTCAGCACAGAGCCCGATGCAGGGCTCGAACTCACGGACTGCGAGATCATGACCTGAGCCGAAGTCAGACACTCAACCGACTGAGCCACCCAGACGCCCCGTGATGTTATTCCTTTTTAATGAGTCACTGATTTCTCTATTTCTTGTATCACGTTCTTTTGCTTTAGTTTCCCTCTCTTTTTCTGCTTCATTATTCTCCATAATTCTGTTTTCTATATCACTGATTTGCTGAGCCACTTCATCCATCCTTGCCGCCATGGCATCCATTCGAGATTACATCTCAATTACAACATTTTAAATTTCATTCTGCCTAGATTTTACCTCTTTTATCTCCGCAGAAAGGGATTCTATGCTTTTTTTTCAACCCCAGATAGTATTCTTATTATCATGATTCTAAATTCTACTTCAGACATCTTGCTTATATCTGTGTTGATTGAGTCCCTGGCTATCATTTCTTCCTGTTCTTTATTTTGAGGTGAATTCCTTCATTTTGTCATTTTGGAGGAAAAAAAAGAACTAATAAAATAAAATTTAAGGATTAAAAAGATTAAGGACAACAAAAAAATCAAATAAAGGGAGCTAGATCCTAGGTATATTTTGGTCTGGTTGTTGAAAGAAGCTTGACTGAATAGAGAAGAAAAGGGAAAGAAAAGAAAAGAAAAAAAAGAAACCATTTAATTTTTTAAAATGTATACAATAAAATAGAATAAAATGAATTGAAGAAGGTAAAATAGAAAAAATAAATTTATGAAAAATAAAAACATATAGTAAAATTTTTAAAATTTATGTATATATAAAGACAAAAAATAAAAAATAAAATTTTATCTTTCTGTATGCAAGAATAAGAAAAGAAAAAAAAAGACAATGAATAGATGGACTAGTGAACAGAATGAAATCCAAATGAAATTACATCCAGTTTCCCCCAGAAGTCAAAGTATGAAGCACTTAATAGTCTGTACACTAAGCAGGTGGAGAGATGTGTAGTGGTCCTCTATAGCTTGGTTGGTGCAGTTGGATGGAGCTTGGTGTAATGGCTCCATTCTCCTCTAGGTGGTGCTGCTTAGCTCATGGGGTGGATTAGTGTGGCGACCCAGCACATGTGTGCGCCTGTGTGCGCCTTTGCAGGAGAGGTGAAAATGGTGTCACCCAGCTTCCCAGTCTCTGGCTTGGGTTCTCTATGTGCTCACCAACCAACAGTAAAGCACCCTTCCTTTGTCTCTGGCTTCCATCTACTCCCTACTTCTATACTGTCCACATCCAAGCCATCAGCCTGCGGGCGGCACCTCCCTCCTGAATTTTATCTCAGATGGTGCTGTATTTCCAAACCCCTCACTTTTGAGGGCCCTGTAGCTTGGACCCACTCCAGTCCTCTGGGGGAAGGTCTCACCAGTCAATGGCTGGGTGCTGGCTTGCCCCCAGGAACATTCCTGCAATCACACCTCTGAAGAGGCTCAGAGATTGTGGCTGGGTGTCAGCTTGCCCCAGAATAAGTTTGTGCGATTGCATAGTGGCAGCAGTTCAGGGAATATGGTAAATCACAACATACAACCAGTGCCAGGTTTCACCACAGGCTGGCATGTTCCAGTACCAGCAATCATATTCTCCGGGGTCTGTTGGGACCTTTGCCTGTGGGGAGGCCAGATGGCCTTTACTAAATGCCCTCCTAGCAGGGGAACTGCTTCTCCTGTGTGGCTCAGAGACCCCTCAGACCTTGCTGCCTGCTCCTGAGGATTCACCCTTCCCACCAGAGCACCGCCAGATGCTGCAGAATTTCTGATGCTGCTCTCGGCTGTTTAGAGTCCTAATGGTATTGAAATCCTCTCCTCCTTTTCCCCTTTCTTGTTCAGTCACTTGTGGTGTTTCCACTGTCTTTCTCTCCAGCTACTTTTGGGGGGCAAAAGTACTTTTCCTGTACTCTACCTCATTTCTCTGTCCTCTCTTTGCAAATACAGCTCCCCACCCTCCATGGCTTCCCTCTTCCCCATTTCACCTCTTCGTGCTGCAGAATCAACTTCATCCAAACTCTTGTTAATATTGCTATTTTGACTCCTTCCCCTGAATCATGAATTTTTCTATATGTCATCTAGAATATGGGGCACCTGGGTGACTCAGTCGGTGGAGCATCCAACTTTGGCTCAGGTAATGGGTTTGAGCCCCTCATCAGCTTTGTGCTGACAGCTCAGAGCCTGGAGCCTGCTTCAGATTTTGTGTATGTCTCTCTCTGGCCCTCCCACTTGCGCGCTATCTCAAAAAAATATTAATAAACATTACATTTTTCTTTAATTTGGGATTTTTTTCCCTCCTGTTAATTTGTCTCAGGTCAATTTGATTTTTAGATCAGATTGAAGAACCTTGAATGGTAAAGGAAACATTTCCTGCACCACTGTTGGCATAATCAGCAAGATAAACTTTAACTGGCTGGACACCCCTGCAGCTGAGAGATTCTGGGACCTCTGACAAACATCCAGAAGGTTATAATCCTTATGATGTCAGCCTGTGGATCTAATGGAAGCAAGAGTCATGAGAGTCTCTTTTCTCTCACTTACTAAATTTAGATCAGCAAGAGAAATATTTGTGGAAATAGTTCCTTGGGCTTAGTGACTCCGTAAAGTTTGGCAGAGTACTCTTGGTTTGACTCATCCATTTCCTCTCAAACATGGTTACCATTGTGCTTTTGTGTATTTGTCATAAATACACATGGGGGTGGGGAGGAGGGACACAGGTATATGGAATCTAGATACCTGATGTTCAAGCCAGGCTCACAGAATGGCAAGTTCAGAGTTGTCATCAACCTATTTAGATAAACTTTGCTGTGGGTCCCCTATGTGAAAAGAGATGTGTTTTCTTTCATCTTGTTCTGTGTCCTAAGAGCTTGGTTTTATGACCAATGAGAATACTCCCTCTGGTCTCTGCCATTTAGAGGCTACACCTACTTGGGTTCTACTTGGTGTCCTGTCAAATAGACTAAGTAGACTAAGGTTCTAAGATAAGCAGTTACAAGCAGCAGCACTTTGTCTGGCTATACCAGTTCTCAGGGGAGTTTGTGATAAGAGGTTCACAGCACATAAAGGGGACTTGCCTTTATCATTTCAACCTTTGTTGTTTGTTAGTGCTGGAAAAACCCCATTCCGGTAGTGCCTGCCTGGTACTATGGATGAGCAAGAGTATGACTGGAAGTGTCTCAAATTTGGGGCAGACCAGAGACACCGTTTTCAACACACTATCCTCACTGCCTGTGTAACTGATGTGGGGGTCAAAGGCAAAAGGAAAAAATTAAGTTTCCTTACAGCTTACAGCCCATTGACAAGTTCTTGAGACAGGCAGAGTGACCCTCATCTAGGAACTCAACTGCCTCGATGTTAATGCTTTGCTAAGGGCAAAAGACAACATTGACTTAACATTATCCTGACCTCCAAGATCCTATAAGTCTCCTTTTTAAATATTTATTTATTTTTGACAGAGAGATACAGAGCATGAGCAGGGGAGGGGCAGAGAGAGAGGGAGACACAGAATCCGAAGCAGGCTCCAGGCTCTGAGCTGTCAGCACAGAGCCTGACGCAGGGCTCAAAGTCACAGACCAAGAGATCATGACCTAAGCCAAAGTCGGATGCTCAACCAACTGAGCCATCCAGGCACCCTGTGACACCACTATTTTAAAATCAAAGTCAGAAAGTGTCAGTCCTGATTCTGAATAGAGACTTTTACAGAATACAAAAAACAGCCACAGCCTTGAAGTAAGAAAATCCTTACAGCTTGCCTTTAAAAATTACAGTGCCACTTCTAAGGAGTTTTTTTTGCTTGATTCTGTCAAGGAGTGCAAGAAGCCCCATATCCCCTTGTGAGAGACCTGGGTGGATGCCCTTGAGAGGTCTTTGGTGAAAACAGGTCCCTGGGCAGGTGACATGCCCCTTTTACAGACATTCTTCAAAGCCTTTGTCATTTCTAATTCTCTTTAAAGCTCAGTAAAGGAAGGACGACCATGCCTGCAAAGTGGCCAGATGGTAAGTTCTGGGCTTGTCCAAGATTTTGTGGTGTGCCCCTGGCCAACCCTGATTACCGTTAGGGTTAAGGATAGCAATTAGGGGTTAGGGGCTAGGGTTTAGGGGTTAGTGTGAGGGTTAGGGGTAGGGTTAGGATTTAGTGTTAGGGCTAGGTTTAGAGTTAGGATTAGGGTTAAGTTTAGGTCCCGGAACAACAGGGGCCAAACCAACACCAGTGCAGTGATCTCTTTGGAGGGCTGAGTTGAGTCCACCTGTTAGGGTGCATGATTGGCTTAGGTTTTGGGTCAAGAGGACTGCTGATTTTGTGTTCCAGGCTTAGGTTTGTTTTGTATCCCCTTGTGCTGCGGTTTCTGTGCTGTGAGAATGTCACTGCGATTTTGTTTTTTGGTGAATAATCCTTAGCCAGTCATGGGCCCCAAATTCCATTTTTTCCTCAGAGCTAGGATGTGGGCCACCTTAGGGAAAGAGGCTTGACTAAGTTGAGGTTAAGTTCCCAGGAGTTGTCAGGGGCCGAAACACCAGCACTGTAGTGATTTCCCTTGAGGTTTGAGTTGAGGGCATGTGTTAGGGTTTGAGTCAGGCTTCAGGGTTGGGTGTAGGAGCCAGACCATGGGTTGTTCCAGGCTTAGGTTTGGGCTCAAGATCCCTTGCTGTAGCTCCATCTCAGCCTTGAAAATGTCATGGCCAAATTCTGGGTTCCTTGCTGAAATGTTCTGCACTGGTTCTGGCCCCAAGTCTGTTCTTATCTCAGACTTCAAATCTGGGCCCCCTTTAGAGCAAGAGCCATGGCTAGGGTTAGGATTAGGGTCAAGGAGGAGGCAGGGACCAAACCACCATAGGACAGTGATCTGCCTGGATTGCTGAGTTGAGGGCATGCGTTAGATGCAAGTCAGGCTTAGGGTTTGAGTTCATGGACTGGATGATTGTGTGGGCCAGGGTTAGGTTTGACCTCAGGATCCTCTTCTGTAGCAGCGTCCCAGCCCTGAAAATATCATTGTGAATGTCTGAGTTTCTTGCTGAATAACTCTGTATAGCTCACGGTCCCCAAATCTGTTCTTTCCTCAGACCTGGGAGGTGGAACCCCCTTAGGGGCAAGCCAGGCTAGGGTTAGGATTAGGTCCCAGGAGGCATCATGGACTGGACCACCAGCATTGCAGTGATCTCCCTGGAGTGCTGAGTTGAGGACCTGTGTTACGGTCAGGTTAGGGTTAGGGTTTGGGTTTGAGAGGCAGACGATGTGGTGGGCCAGGTTGAGGTTTGGGCTCAAGATCCGCTTGTGCAGCTCTATCCCTGCTGTGGCAATGTCATAGTGATTTTCTGGGTTCCTTGCTGAATAATCCTGTGCTGGTCATAGGCCACCAGTCTGTTCTTTTCTCAGATCGAGGAAGTGGGCCTCCTTAGGGAAAGAGCCTTGGCTAGAGTTAGGGTTAGGTCTGGGGAAATGTCAGGGGCTGAACTGACACCAGTTCAGTGATCTCCACAGAGAACTGAGTTGAGGGCACTTGTTAGAGTGTGGGACTGGCTTAGGGTTTGGGTTCAGGGAATTGGTGATGGTGTGTTCCAGGCTTAGGTTTTGTGCAGCTCCATTCTGACCCTGGAAATGTTATGGCGAACTCCTGGGATCTTTGCTGAAGAAGGCTATACCACTTATGGGCCACAAATCCATTCTTCTCTCAGACCTTCGATGTGGGCCCCCTGATGGCCAGAGCCAAGGCTAGTGTTATGGTTAAGTCCCTGGAGGTGTCAGAGGCCAAACCACCAGCACTGTGGTGATCTTTTTGGAGGGCTGTGTTGAAGGTGTATGTTAGGGTGTGAGTGAGGGTTAGGGGTTGGGTTCAGGAGCCAGATGATGGGGTGGTCC
This sequence comes from Neofelis nebulosa, assembly GCF_028018385.1. Classification (NCBI taxonomy): domain Eukaryota; kingdom Metazoa; phylum Chordata; class Mammalia; order Carnivora; family Felidae; genus Neofelis; species Neofelis nebulosa. The sequence continues at coordinate 95,651,833 of NC_080792.1, forward strand.
AGGTTAGGTTTGGGCTTAGGATGCCCTCCTGCAGCTCTATCCCAGCCTTGGAAATATCATGGCAATATTCTGTGTTCCTCGCTGAAATGTTCTGTGCCAGTCCTCACCCTAAATCTTTTCTTAATTTCAGACCTCATAGCTGGGCCCTTTAAGTTCAGAGGCCTGATGATTTGTGGGCCAGGGTTAGGTTTGGCCTCAAGATCCACTTCTGCAGCACCATTCCAGCCCTGAAAATATGGTAAGCTTCTGAGTTCCTCACTGAATTATTCTATGCAGGTCATGGGCCCCAAATCTGTTCTTTACTCAGAACTTGAAGGTGGAACAGGCCTGAATAAGGAAGCAGGTCCTGCCTTGGGGTGGGGAGTTCAGACAGGACCATACCCCAGCCCACATTTTCACCTCATGGGGCCTGGCTAAGCCTTATCTGGACCCTTGACCTCAGACACCATGAGATGTTAAACGTGCCTTGTTTCAAGCCACCCAATTCACTGTAATCTTGTTTATGCCAGGATCACTGACGCCAGTGTCTTCCTATGTTGAGCACACTTACACCCTTCTCTTTGAAAGGCACCTGTGCCTCTGGGAGGTGGTGCCACACCAACGGACTGGTCCCTGTGAGCCACACAGAGACAGTCACCGTGATTTCTTTGTTGCTCACAGCAGCTGAGCACGTTCATTGAAGATCTGTGCCTGTGTTTGCAGGGATGACCCAACACAGGCTCTGTCATGGGCATGAATCTGCACAATTCAGGGTACACAAAGTACCACACTGCCTTCCCAAAGGGGCATCGTGGTGAGTAGAGTGTCAAGTAGAGTAAAGATGCCAAGAACAGAAAGGATTTTACTGCCTCCACTCTGACCGGGGTCTGTAGTCTCTAATTGACTAATTGTTCCAGCCACCCCTGAACTCCAGCAAGAGACCCCAAAGGCAAAGCATCCCTTGCTGGAACTAACACTACACCCTCAACCAGCAAGGACTGCCCTGAGCTGGCAAGACCCTGCCCGGGACTGACCCCACGACAATGAGGGGCCTAACCTCAGTGTCCCCTTACATGCACCCACCAACCTCCCTGGCCCCCTGCACATACCCAGTGTCCACCTGCACCCACCCTCATCCCCCAAGCACACACCCACCTGTTCCCCTGTGTGTACCTATATGGCTCTCCTGCACGCACCAACCTGCCCCCTGCCCATACCCACCTGCTTCCTGCCATGGATGCATCTGTACCCCAGCACACACCCACCCACCTTCACTCTTTCTGTAGGAACCCACCCACTTCCCTGCCCCCTGCATACACTCAACATGCCTTTACTCCACCTGCACACAGACACATGCCCATCTGCACGCACCCACTCTTCCTGCTGTTCCCCTACATGTACCATCATCCCCCATGCACCCACTCACCCACCCTCCTCCTGCACACACCCACCTGCCCCTCTACATGTGCCAACCTGTTCCCCTGGCCCCCTGAATGCACCAACTCACTCCCTTGCCCCTACGCATGCCCCCACCTGCCCCCCTGTATGCACCTACTTACACCCCTCTGGAACCAACCTGCCCCCTTGCCCCCCTGCGTGCACCCACAGCCTCCCTGTACATGCCCAAATGGTCCCTCTACATGCACCACCTACCTGTTCATGCACCCACCTGCACCCTTGCTCCCTGCATGTACCCATGGGCCCCTCTGCATGCACCCACCCACCTTCACTCCCTCCTGCACATACCCTGGGGCCTCTGTTTCAATTTCCCTTAGATAAACCTGGATGTGTTTTCAGCTCTTGGGTAATAGTCCCTGAGACATTGGTTCACTATCTTCCTGGTGTCATCATCACTGAAATGAATTACATTCTTGTGTCACTCCCACTCTTCTCTCTGCCTCTGGATTCTGTCATCATCGAGTGGCCATACCCAGTCTGTTTGGGGCCCCTGGAGCTGGTGCTCTCGTATCCCATGCCCTGGTTATGGGACGCAGCAGTTGGAGGAAAGAGACAAGGCCAAGTGCTCCTGAGGAGACCCGGTACATCTGCAGGAAAATCCCAGGGCACCCCCCTCCCAGGGAAGAAGTGTGCCTAGGCTTGCAGCAGGTGCAGCCAAGGCCCTGATGCCCTGACAGGCTTCACAACATGACTGGAGTCTGGGGAAGCTCTCATCCAAGTTGGAACATGAAGAGGAGAGTTTCTCTCCACATCTTTCTGGATTCAGGTTCACGTTGCTGGAGGTTCATCTCCAGAAAGAGACCATGAGTGGAACTTCTGACTTGTCCCGTAATGTTGTCCCTAGAGGAATGGTCTGCATGGGTGACAAGATGATTCTTCCACATGGCTGTAGGCAGGTGTGGGGTCTCCAGGCTGGCACTGCTCTGCCCTCAGTGGTGTCCCTACTCTGCTCCTGTCCTGCCTTCTCTGGGTAGCTATGAAACAAGCAGGGAAATGGAAGAGCAGGTGAAACTTTGGAAGAGGCCACATCCCCTTAGATGCTCAGGACTGTCAGACCTGATGTTCACACAATTGCTACTGTGAGTATGGTCAGAGGAAACACCCATGGACGTAAAAGGGCTGTTGGCATGAATCATTACTAACAATCACAGCGTCTGCAGTTTCATGGCCTGAAATGGGTCCTCTTGAGACACACCAACGTGTCTAATGGCCCCCATTGCCCATAAACACTCACAGGAGCTGGGAAGGCACCACTCCCACCTGATGGATTGTGCCAGTATCTGTTGGACCCACCTGCTTGGAGCAGCCCAGGCGGCAGGGATCCAATTACAGACTGGCTGTCCCTGCCTGGTACAGCACCTGCTCTCTAGAATCTTCCTTGTGTCTGTGTTTCTCATCCCTTTCCCTCTGCCTTTCTGTCCCCTGTCCCTAACTTCATGCTGAGTATTCTTACAAGCCAGCAGTTCAGCTTAGGGGAAATTGGGTGGCCAAGAGAGGCTCACCACACTCAATGAATTTCAAAACATTCTGGTTATTACCTCCCAGGCCAAAAGACTATCCATTTCCCTGGGTGCATCCTGGCTCTTTGCTGGAAATGAGGGCACTTTTAAAATCTTCATTATTTTTTTTTTTTTTTTTTTTTTTTTCAACATTTTTTATTTATTTTTGGGACAGAGAGAGACAGAGCATGAACGGGGGAGGGGCAGAGAGAGAGGGAGACACAGAATCGGAAACAGGCTCCAGGCTCCGAGCCATCAGCCCAGAGCCTGACGCGGGGCTCGAACTCACGGACCGCGAGATCATGACCTGGCTGAAGTCGGACGCTTAACCGACTGCGCCACCCAGGCGCCCCAAAAAATCTTCATTATTTTAAAATAGCAAGTATTGGTTGGGATGTGGAGAAAAAGGAACACTCATGCACTCTTTTTTTTTTTTTTTTTTTTTCCCTCATGCACTCTTGGTGGGAATGCAAACTAGTACAGCTACCTTGGAGAACAGTATGGAGTTTCCTCAAAAAGTTAAAAGTAGAACCACCCAATGGTCCATAATTCCACTCCTGGGTATTTACCCAAAGGAAAGGAAATCACTGTCTGGAAGAGACCTCTGCACCCTCACATTCATAGCAGCATTTTTCATAATGGCCAAGTCACGGAAACAGGTTAAGTGTCCATCCAATGAGTGATGCTTATACAAAGGAATATTGCTCAGCTGTAAAAAAGAATGGGCAGATCTGGAGGACATTATGCTGAGTGAAATAAGCCAGACACACAAGAAAAGGATGTGTGGTCTCACTTACATGCGGAATCTGAAGAAAAGATAGAAGCCAAGCACAGAATGGCCTGGGGTAGGGACACGTTGATTGTGGGGCACACTGTGGCAGTGACGCAGGAGGAAGCCTGGAGACCTGGCGCCCAGCATGGTGACCAGCTGACAGCCCTGTACTGAGTGTGTGTGACTTCAGATGCTGTGACCACACACAGATGGTAACTGAGTGGGGAGAAGGCGGGTCCAGAGCTTGGCTCCAGCTATCATGTCACTGGTACGTGTGCCTCAAATCACTGTGCCAAACATCCTTAATAGATGCAGTTCTCACTAAAATGTTTTAAGTTTTAAAAGTAAAATAAAACAACCAACCTGTGTGGAGATTTTAGGGACACAGGTGCAAAGTCCAAACATCAGGTCCATGAGAATGTGTCTCCAGTACTCACTTCGATACCTAAGGTGTCCCAAACCATTGGTGCCACTGCCTGCCCTCCAGGGACTCTAGGTTGCTAGGTAGATGTGGGTCAACAAAAGGGGCAGGACTTGCACCTCTTAGGACTGAAGCTACCTGTGAGCCTCTGTGTGCTAAACTGGGGTGACAGGAAGGAGCAGACACCCTCATCCTGTCCATCCCAGACATCCACCTGTGGTGGACCAGATGTGCTGCTGATTCTGCCTCGGGAGGTGTGTCACTTGTGCCGGTCTTTACACTGGCCTCCTCAGATGGGAGGTGGCCCGGGGGAACCCCCCTGAACCCCTGTTGTGTGGGGAAACTGGAATTCGAGACCCCTTGTGAGGAGATCCTGGGGATATCCCAATATGTGCAGAGCCCCTGGCACCCCACTCAGGCCTGCTGGGGCCCAGAGATATCAGTGGGAGCCCCACTTGCCACATACAGAATTGTGCAAAACAATACATGCCTGTTGCTTCCATAAGGGCATTTCTGTGGTTTGGATACATTGATAGGTGACCCCGGCAAAGTCCAGCTCAGTGTTTTGAGCTCAGCTGCCTTCAGTGGCATACATCCCTCTGGTTCTCTTGCTAGCCCTGCCCTCCCAAGAGAAGCTTCTAGATGCTGGGTGGGCAGACTGAAGATGGACGGCCTGAAAATGGGTCTGCTCTCTTTGCTCCAACAGGCCCCTGGACCTCCAACAGCCCAAGATGATTCTCTGTGCAGCAGCCTCAGCAGCCACCTGAGATGCAACACAATGTCCCTGGTCAGCACGGGCGGCCACCCTACTCCACAGTGATCCAGCCCAGAGCCCCTCAGTGCAGTGATGAAGACCCGGGCTGCAGAGGCTGGGCTGTGGCACACAGGTCAGGCCCTGTCTCTCTCAGTCTCTGTCTCTGTCTCTATCTCTCCATGTCGTCCCTCTACTGGGTGCCCTCAGAAGCCAGCTTGTCACATGGATACTACCCATGCGGGTGTCCCAAGAGAAGTGGGCACAGCTGCACAGCCACTTTGGTGGGAACCTCAGGAGTCCACCTGGGGAGCTGTGGGGGATCCAGGAAGAAGACCCAAATTGCCCCCTCCTGTTCCACCCCAGACACACTGCCTGGCTGGATCCTCCCTTGCTCGCACGTGGACTCCACAATCCTCAGGGGTGGCAGGCAGCTTCCCACCTCTCTTCCATCTGGAGGTGACACCCTCCCTGCAGCTCCCCTGCACCTGCTCTGTCTGCTGACAAATGATGTTTACAGAATGAAGGATGAAAAACACATCAGTTCAGTCTGGTTGGACAGGAATGAATATGTCCATGTGAAGTACTCAGGCTGAGATTTGGTAAAGCTATTTCCAAACAAGAAGTTTGGGCTACAAATATTAGAAAGCCCATCTCAGAGGGGCTCTTATGGTAATGGCATTTAGTGGTATCACCGAAGACATAGTCAGAGCTGGGGCCAGAGCTGAATGATATCTCCAGGCAGGAATGTCCTGACCTTCTGTTTCCCTTCCCAGCACGAGGACCTTTAGCCCTCATGCTACAAAATAGTTACCAAATAGCTACCAGAGCTCCAGGCATGACACCAACATCCCACACTAGAAGGAAGGGGCTGGGGGAAAAGCTGATGGGGTCTCTAGCAGATATTTTTTTTTCCTTTCTTTTTTGCCTCGCAGAGTCCCATTCACCCCCTGGAACAATAGGTGGCAAAGGAAAGGGGCGTTATTGCTGTGACCATGGGTGCCCCTGGGTTCTTGTACTCCCATGTTTTCCTCCCACCTCCCCCAGGATGTCAAAGGCACTGCTAACCCAGTCAGCATGTCTGGGGAAAAAGTGTCCCAATCCAGGCCCACGTCCCTGCAAGTCTGTCTCCTCTTGAGTCTGTCTCATAACTGGTCCCTTCCTGGCCAGCTCTCTGATGCCTTCAGACCTTTAAAAATAATTGGTGCAGCTTTTCCACTTGTGTTCAGCAGAAAGATTGGATTGAATTTCCTAGTCTAACATTGCAAGTCCACAAATCAAATCTTACAATTTTGAATACTGGGGGTATGTTTTGAGGGTAAAAACACTAAAGTGAAGAGATAATAAGGTTTGGCTAGTAATTACAAATTAACAAGTATGTTTAATTAGTAAATATAAGTGGAAATTAGTAAATACATGTAATCTGAGTTAATGCCCCAGATTGATCTAATAATTCATGCCCCACATTGATCTAAGAATTCATTCGCTTATTCAACAAAAATCTTAAAAAAATTTTTTAATGTGTATTTATTTTTGAGAGAGAGAGAGAGAGAGAGAGAGAGACCGAGTGCAAGTGGGGGAGGGGCAGAGAGAGGGAGACACAGAATCGGAAGCAGGCTCCAGACTCTGAGGTGTAAGCACAGAGTCCGACATGGGACTCAAACCAACAAACTGCGAGATCATGACCTGAGCTGCAGTCGGGCACTTAACTGCTTAACCGACTGAGCCACCCAGGCTCCCCTCGACAAAAATCTTTAAGTACTCACTGTGAAACAGGTACTGCTCAAGGGGTTTAGAACTTTTTAGGGAGCAAAACAGTGGAGGACCCTTCCCTTTCAGGGGTGTGCCCTGCATGGTCTCCTCGACAAACACCCTCTGTCTTTTCCCCAAGGCACAGATTGACCATGCACTCTGAGGCACTCTAGGCAAAGGCCAGATTGCAGGTGTTCTAGAGAGGGACAGAAAGATGGAGTTGGGTGGGGGTAGAAAGAAGCAAGCAGGCAGGGGCCATGGGCAGAGTCCCGCTGTGGTTCCTCCTCCCACATTGGTGAGGAGGGTCCCTACCCCATCTCTTTTCCCCGCTAGTTAATAATGTGTCCCAGGTGCCGTGAGCCTGGCTGACATGGGGCACAGCTCCAGTCCTGTCCCACAGCCCCATTGAGAGCTTTCACTTGGTGAGGTCACATGCGAGGTGTTTGCTCATCAGCACAGTGTCCTGAGGATTTGTAGGAACAAAGCTATTGTCCTCAGTAACTCTTGACTTTTCTCTTTCTGAGGATGATAATGCCTTAGCAGACTACAGTCGTTTCCTCTGGTCACCTGTGCAGGGGAAAGCAAAGGCCTCGTGATTGGCCAGGAGTTGGGAAGGAGGTTTTCCAGTCGCTGGGGAGGTCGGGGTCAGCTGACTACCCTCATGACCCCCCACACCCCACATCCCAGCTCAGAGAGTGTCTTTCTGTGAGCCCAGTGGGCACCAACCTCACCTTGTGCTATAGTCCCTGCCCTCTCCTTCGGGAAGTCTCCCTTCCCTTACCCTGCCACCTACTGTACCTGTGTGCTGAACACTCTTTTTGGAAAGCTAAGACTTGACACACTCAGAGACATAGAATGACACCAGCTTCCTGCAGAGATGATGCCCCTCCTCCTCCTACTGGCCTAAGTCCAGTTATAGGGATCGCAATGTTCTGTGGGACTCTGAGATGTACTGGGAGCTAGCCTACAGGCATAGAGGAGCCCCAGACTGCCCAGGAGGGTCCCAACCAAAGTATGGGCTATGATACTCCCCACCCGCCTTTGCCCATCTGAGATATGCTGCCTTTAGGTGCTGCAGAACCTGGTGGAAAAGCTGAGTCCAATGTTACAGGCAGCTTCCTGGGGGCCAAGCCCCATCCAGGTGCTCACCAACTTGTTTTCTTTGTGCTGCCTGATCCCACCTTTTATGTTTTCTCATCTTTTCTAGCTGTCTTCAGGAGGACGAGCAATCTAACATACCAAGGCCTCTGACATCAGAGGAGAAGCTATTTTTTTCATTGGAAAAATATTTCAGATGATATGAATCATACACAGTAAAGTTGAAAACAGACCAAAGTGGGTTTTGCTGTTGCCAAAACCCACTTCTACAGGTAATGACCGCTAGTCAGTGAACTTTCTCTCAGAACCTGTCCTTCTGTGTATACACATATGGGTTTGCAGTCACCAGCACCATACCCTGATGTGTTTCTGGTGACATTGACACATAGCCACTCTCACATCAGAGACAAAGCCACCTGTGGCCCCATGGGGACATCACACAGCTCTGGGACTAGTCTTTTGCTGGTGGAAGTTCTTCATATTCCCCTTTTTCCTGCTTTGTGAACAATGAACACTGTATGTACACTATTGGCAAATGTGCAGGCATTTCTTCTGAAAATTATTCTAGAAATGAGTTTACTGGACCCATGTGTGTGTGCATTGTGAATTTTGATAGGTACTTCACACAGTTAAATTTTACTCCTAAAAGCTGCACTGGAATATGAAAGTTCCCATTTCCCCATTCTAACCATCTTGGGCTAGTGACAATACTGATTTGTTTTTTTTTTAAATATTTTATTCATTTTTGAGAGACAGAGACAGAGCTTGAGTGGGGGAGTGTCAGAGAGAGAGGGAGACACAGAATCTGAAGCAGGCTCCAGGCTCTGAGCTGTGAGCCCAGAGCCTGATGAGGGGCTCGAACTCATAGACCATGAAATCGTGACCTGAGCCAAAGTTGGATGCTTAGCCAACTAAGCCACCCAGGTGCTAATTTTTTTTTTTCTAATTTGATTAAATGCTAGAACACATTGTATGGGTGGCTTTTCATGGCTGCAGTCAAGTCATGACCAAGATGTTTGTTGATCATTTGGATTTTTTTGGTTAATTGCTATTCATATCCTCTTCCCAGTTTCCAACCAGTGTTTCAGCCATCACAGATTTGTAAATGCTCCATGTGTCTTATGAATGCTCATTTCTGTGACATAATGCTGCCTTTGCCGATGGTCCAGGAGGAGATGCGTTCATTAACCTAATGACAAAAACTATCAGCTGCCAGGTCAACAGTTATATCCCTGCCCACCCATATATCCCAAATGTTATTTTATTTATAATACCTTATTTTCTGGGTTAACACAATTTTAATTTTATCTCCTGCCAGCCCCAGAAGATGAAGTAAGATTGGTTGAAGACCATGGGGCAGGCTTTCATTCCACAAAACTGGAGAAGTATAGAAGCCCAGGCCTGTTTCTGACCCACAGGAGAGAAACATGGCTCTGTGACAAGGAGGGAGGCCTCAGAGAAGACCCTTATGCACCCCCTTTCCATTTGGTGGGCCTTCAAGGCCTTGATGCAGAGGGAGACTCCCGTGCAGTTAAATGTGATGGTTGGAGCATCTTCTGGCAGGAAATTAGTAAATTCTTCACCGTGTCTGCTGCTGTTTCCAGGATTTCACTCTTAGCTGAACACATCGTGGCCTGGGAGGCCTGTGTCACCTTGTGGGAGGCTGAGCAGGGCTGCGAGCACCCATTAGTGTCTATCCTGTCTGGGGTCATCTGTCCCTGATACTCAGGTCCTCCATGTCTCCAACCCTGACATTAATGTTTCCTCTTCTCCCAGGGCCTGGCCAGAGGATTTCCATCCCTGAGCACTGGACCAGGAATGTTCCCAGCACAGGGACTCTGGCAGGGAGAATCTGTGTCTGTATGGTCCCCTGTACGTGCTGAGGAGATTGGCCAGCAGTGGGCTGCCTTCAGGTGTCCATCCCAGGGAAGGCAGTGCTTGCAGCAACTGCCTGGCCTGGTTCCATCTGAGGCATCAGTGGTTCCCGTGAACACGAGCAGAACCTGGAGCTGTCATCCACGTGTGGCCCATGACAGTGGCAGCTTTGTGATACCCTGTGCCATGTCCAGTCTCCACATTGGTAAGTGTATGTCTGAGCAGCAGGTCAGCCTGGGGCAGGGACCATGGTTCCCAGGGCCCCTCCAGAAGTGCTTTCAGAGCAGTGCTTGCATTTGTTAGACCCTCTGAGTGGGGGGAGTCACAGTCCTGGTCCCAGAGATCCTGGAAGTCTGCCTAAACTCCTGAGACTCAGCTTTCTCACCTGTAAAATGGGAGTGTGGTTCCCACCTTTTGGGGGTAGGGGAAGAATGAAGGAAATCACATTGTAAATGACTAGTGTAGTAGAGGAACTTGGTGATGTCATCATGATGTGCTTTTCAGGGGGCATTGAAATGTGATGGAGAACAGGGAGGAACTGTGATAAACAGGGAGGACGACCAACAAAGGACTGGTATCTAGATGCTGCCCACCCATGCATCTTGGCTCAGGCAAGGGGGCTCAGGGTCCTGTGTCTGCTGCTGAGATGAAGTCCCTCCATCCCATGGGTGCTGTTCATGATCCCAAGGTCACCTGGGAAGGGTGGGCTGCAGGGCCCTGAGGGGGGCACAGTGGCTGGGCAGCTGAGGTGAGCCGGTTGTCACATTGTGGAAGGGAGCGTGATGGGCTTGTGGGCCTTGGGACCTGGGGTCTGGGGGTGGGGAAGGAGACACAGATAGCAAGGAAAGAGTGGGGGAGCCCATGGGGGATGGGGCAGAGTCTGTGCAGAGTGCTGAGCCTATGCAGGTGGGCTAGGAACCTATCTGCTAGCTATCAGATGCACATAGAAGCCACATTACTCAGAACCATGGGGCCCAGGTGGGGCCCAGGGTTGGAGGACCCTGCTAGTGTGTACAGAGGGTGCAGCCAGAAAGTCCCTCAGGACACATAGCCTGGGGGCAGAGAGGGAGAGTCTTTCGTCCTGTAAGAAGTATCCTGTAACCCTCTACCTGCCTGCTCAGGGTGTTTCTTCCAAGACACGCAGGGAAATACACGCTGCGAATAAGAAGTCGTCCTTCTCTTTTGCTTGGACCTTTTACAAATGCAGCTGATGAGCACTTGTGAAGAAAGCACACGGGTTGGGGAATGTGGTCTGGCTCAGCTCTGCTGCTGAGGTCCTGAAGACTCGCACAAAGCACAGAACTGTTGTGATTCAGGACAGATCTGTGCCCATGTGCCTCCCCATCATCAAATGAGCTGGGCATGCACACATCTCACTAGGCCGGTCAAGTCCTCTGTCTCCACATTAACTACATCACCGTCATGCATGGGCACACAACTGCATCTACATGGTTTTTATAGATGCTGGGGAAGTGATGGCCATGCATTTGAAAGAAGGGTACCCAACTTAAGTCGGGGTTTTCTCCATCTGGCCTCATGACAAATTATGTTTCACATACTTTGGGAGCTGCCTGCATTCTCCCTGGAAGGAAGCAGGTGTCTTAGTCTGGGTTCCTCCAAAAGTAGGAGTTTTTTTTGGAAGACAAGTCCAGGAGGCACAAGTGGGGGGAAAGACGCAGCGGGGAAGGGAGAACAGCCACAAAAGGTGCATTCCTGGTCACTATCGTGGGTGGTGGGGTTCAGTCCCATGGGGTCCCTCTGAGACCCCAGAGGACACCCAGAATGTCCTCCATACATGACAGGGTGGGCATGCCCCAGTAATGCAGATGCCCCTGCACTTCCAGGGTGCACCTGCCTGAGGGGACATCCCCTCCATGCTGGAAGGGAGCCCCAGCAAGGGAGCCAGGATGCTGCCCACCCATTGCAGTTGCAGAGCTCAGGTGGGTCATGGGAATTTGGAGTGAGGCACCCACAGCATAAGCTCACAGATTATATTTAAAAAATGAAGCATCAGGTCAGTGATCTTTGGAAACAGGTCATTTGTTTTAAGTATGTGAATAATTGACCCGGTCTTGTCTCCCACATTGCCGCAGTAGAGGCATTAGTTAGCTTACACTACCCTCCCTGGTAGGAACTGGGCTGGCATGCTTCCAGGTGTCTGTTGGACCAGCAGCAGGGCACCAGGCTGTCTGGGGACATGGATTCCAAGAGCAAAGGTAGCAACAACACCCACATGTATGAGATGGAAAAGACACCCTCCACACAGGAAAAAAAGACAACTTTAGAAAAAAGAAGTGGCAGCACCTCCCTTCCCCTCTTGGGTTGGCGGGTATGAAGCCCAGTTTCTAGGTCCTAGAGGGTGAGGACAGACTTTCAGTTGTCTTTTGAAGACAGTTACACATGGCAGGATCGTCACTGGCCCCCTCCCTGGAAATCCCTACAATGACCATAAAGGTTGGAAAGAGATAAACCTGTGGACGACCAACAAAGGACTGGTATCTAGATGCGTGAAGAGCTCTGACAAACCAACAAGAGAAGACATCCCAGCAGAAAAATGGGCAGAATATTTGGGTGGTCACACAGTATGTGGTGCACATGGCATGTCCACACTGTGGGATGCTGTGCAGCCATCAGAGTGAACAAACCCAACTGTGCCCATTACCACTTGGGAGAACTACACACCACAATGTTGAGGGTAGGAGCCAGAGCTGGGGACAGAAATAGCCGCAGGCCACATGAAGTTCTGTGCCCGTGCTGTGCCACTGTGGGTAAACTGAGGCTCATTCTCAGAAGTGACGCTGCAAGAATGGGGCAGGAGTCTGCTGGCTCTCCTTGCAGGCCCGGGGCTTTTTAAATTTGTGTATCTCTCATCTTGGTAAACATAAACAGTAATTAAAAAAACCCTCTAAAAATCAACTCAGGGAGTCAATATCGAGTACAGAATGCTCGAGTCTGGCGGGCTGAATGGCTGGAGGATCCCAGCAGGACTCGTGAGGCCCCAACCCACAGGAGGCCAAGGGGAGGGCAGGGTTGGCGGCTGGGTGCTGGGGCAGCCCATCCTCCCAGCTTGCTGCTGCCACACTCACGACATGAGGCACTTCACCCCCGCATGTGACACGTGCTTCTGACCCATTCGCCCTGCCTCGTTCATAGACCTCGTGTGAGCATATGACCAAGATACACAGAGATGCATATGTTGGTAAAGGTGACCCTGGGGTTTGAGGGCACAAGGTTTATACAAGAGAAAGGGGAACACTGACTCTCCCCAACAGGTGAGCACACTCACACATGTTCACACATATGCACGCATAGGCACACGTGCACATATACAGACTTGCACACAATGCAACATACAAGAACACACAGGTGTGCACACACATTTGTATATTGCATGGACACATGTACGTGCAAACACACATACCCCAGCTGCACCATACATGTGCTCTAAGGGGCAACGGGTGGTGAGCGGTGGCAGTGGCCCACTGCAGAGCTAGGAGCAGTGGTGACACACTGGCAGATCCAGATCCCACACTGGTGGTCACTCTATGGCAAAGACTGTCTTTCAAGGACATCAGTCCTCCCAAGACTACTGAGGGGGCAACTGAGGCTCCTGGAACTGACCTGTCAGGTCCGGCAGCCACACAGGGGGAGGGATCAGTACGGAGTGTTCTTAGTCTTCTCCCACCCGGCCTCAGGCCCCTGACATGCATTCCATGGGGTCAATGCCTACGCCTGTGGCCACTGGTGCAAGGGGAGGAACAAGAGGGCCAGGAGCCCACGGAGCCTTGGAGGGAAGAGTATGAGGGCACTGCCTCCAGGTACTGCACTATCCTGCCCCAACCCCCTGACTTTCTGCCCCACGTGGGGTAACTCACCCCCACCCATGCCTCTTCCACTTTGAAGAGCCCTACAGACTGGGCCTTCAGGGGAGAAAGTGTTGTCACTACCAGCCCCTCCCTCTGCTGATGACCTGTAGACACCAAGTGGTCCTGACACCTTCTCTGCTCCTCGGGGAAGGCTGTACTCCCCCACACCAACATCCCCAGAACCCACCCCAAAAATCTAGGCTCGGGTTACCCCCCATGCACCCCTGGGAGCATCCCCAGTTGGTGGAACCACCGTCAAAAAGGTCCTGTGCCTGGTCACTCAGCTCCCCACCAAGAATCTCTGACCCCTGGGCACCCTGCCCCTCCAGGGGCTCAGCTCCGCCTCTGGGAATGCTGATGGGGAGTCTGCACCACAGACCCACTGGACACCCAGTTGCCCCCTTGGAGGGACCTCATTGTCCAGCCTGACCCCGTTGCAGCAAAGACAGCATCACACTGTCTGCAGATCCGGGAACCAGAAATGGCAGACATTCAGCAACTTGCCAAGAGACACAAAGGAAGAGGGAGCCCGGCTCTTCCCGCTAAGCCCACCATCAGCCCCCAGAGACAGGGCAGGCAGTTTGGCAGGTGGTGATGGTCAGTCTGGCCTTGACTTATTGTGAGGAACACCATTTCGCCTCATCCTACAGGTGAATCTCAGGTCCTCACTCTGGGATGGCATAAATGCTGTGTAGCAACATTAAACCCAGAGAGACCTGACTGCTGGTGCCTGCAGCCTGGACCCAGCAGACAGTGTGCACATCACTGGGGGGCAGTCATGGCTGTAGAAGAGCAGGTGCACAGGGGAACGGCAGAGACGGGGGGCGGGGCACGAGCAGGTGAAGATCGTCTCTGTGTACCTGCCATGTTCAGGGAGCCTTGGATTCTGAGGGTGAGGAGGAACATCAGATCTCTGCTTCCCAGAGCTTCAAGTCTAAGAAAGAGAAGGCAATGCTCAGAGGAGGGTGGAAGGAGCAGAAAGCATGTGCCTCATGGCCCATATGGTCAAGCATCGTCTTTCAAGGTGTTTTGCCTCCTGGGGACTTGCAGCCACTGCAGGGAGCGTCCCTGCCGCTGGGGACCTGCAGCTAAAGCTCAACGCCCTGGACATCTCAGTGTTCTCTGTTGGCCGCATTTAACAAGAGAGGCCCCTCTTGTTCGAAATGGCCCTGCCCCAGTAATGACAGTACGTCATTATATTTGGAATTTATGGATCAAGGTGAAAACCAGGTGTCCATATGGGCACCCTCAGCATGTGGGTTTTGAGTCAGCTTTGAGACACAACCTGCTGCAGGTTCTAGGTACCAGGGAAAAATGTGGATTTTAAGACTTAAGGCACAAAGCACAAGTGTGTGCTACTGGAAGGGCAGGGACCACACGTTAGTTCCCAGCACAGTGTGCACTATGATAAAGAGAATATGGCCAGGGGACCAGCTCCAGGGAACCTGGTTGTTACACCTAACCCAGCACATGCTGCTTTCCATCCTGGCCACAAATGGTGTGTACTCACAACCCAAGGATCTGGCCCCTTTTTATGGGTCTGAAGACAGGAAACAAGGAATATCTGGTTTATTACTCAATGCCCCACGGGGGCTTGTCTGCCACCCACAAAGTGGGACCTGTTCTATGGCTTTTTTTTTTTTTTTTCCAGTTTGGGACTGACTACCGACAATCACCCGTCACCACTAATGAGTACACAGGGCAGAGACATCCTTTGGCCAAGGCCAAGCCCCATGTGGCGGCCTCAGCTCCCCAACATAGGGGGTGGGCAGACAGTCTCCATGGAGGGTCCAGTCCTCCAGGAAACACGCACGGCTTGTAGGCGTGAGGCTGGTGGGAGCTCAGAAATGCCCAAGTAATGGGGCTGCAGTAACCCTGCCATGTGGAGATGACACTAGGCTGACCTTTTCTCCAGGTACTCCCCTCTCCCTCGGATCTCAGACCTCCT
This sequence comes from Neofelis nebulosa, assembly GCF_028018385.1. Lineage (NCBI taxonomy): Eukaryota > Metazoa > Chordata > Mammalia > Carnivora > Felidae > Neofelis > Neofelis nebulosa. Next base: position 95,667,252 of record NC_080792.1, read on the forward strand.
CAGAAGCCTGTAGTTTTTGTGGTTCTTTGAAGTCAGGACTCGATGATGTCCTGGTAGCCACTGTCACAACCTCCTGCCTGCTGTGCTGAGGGACAACCTATTGGCCATTTGGAGCTCCCTGGGCAGGTGGGCATGGGTGTCCCTGGGGGCTAATGGTCTGTACCCCAGGCAGGAGCTCCTCATATCCCCGAGACTGCCGAGAGCATGAGAGGGGCTTGGCCATGATACCAATGCAGCTCCCCAGAAAAAAAAAATGTGCCCGTTACCAATGGGACAACCATCAACAACGTGTCAAAGCTTGGAGTCCATTGTGATCCATGGCAGTTGTACTTGTCATATAGTATGAAGATTCCAACTTTTCCTCCAAAGAGATAATGAAGACTTGCTCTCTTGGTGAGGGTTCTGTGCTTATTTCCACACCAACCCCAGTAAAACCCAGACACACCCAGGGTTCTACATACAGACACAGAAACACACACACAGGCACACCCTAAGCACCCATTGTGCTCATCCCAGGCACATGCCTCCCATGGTGTGAGCAATAGTGTGCAGCCCGTGTCCCATCAGGAGAACACAGGATCTTCAGGAACTGCTCCTGTGGGCTGGAGCATCACTGATGTGCTCCCTGTAACCACTTCCTGGAGGAGGGGAGGGGGTTGGCCCTGGTTGGGGGTGGTGAGTAACCACGTGGATGCTGGGAACAGGACAGACAATGACGTGACCCAGGGCTGGGTGCTGGGGACCCAGAGCCTGAGACCCTGATGGGATAGAGTTAGGGTTAAGGTTAGGGCTGGGTTAGGGTTAGGGTTAGGGGTTAGGGTTAGGGTTAGGGTTAGGGTTAGGGTTAGGGGTTAGGGTTAGGGTTTAGGGTTAGGGTTAGGGTTAGGGTTAGGGTTAGGGTTTAGGGTTAGGGTTAGGGTTAGGGTTAGGGTTAGGGTTAGGGTTTAGGGTTAGGGTTAGGGTTAGGGTTAGGGTTAGGGTTAGGGTTTAGGGTTAGGGTTAGGGTTAGGGTTAGGGTTAGGGTTAGGGGTTAGGGTTAGGGTTAGGGTTAGGGTTAGGGTTAGGGTTAGGGTTAGGGTTTAGGGTTAGGGTTAGGGTTAGGGTTAGGGTTAGGGTTAGGGTTAGGGTTAGGGTTTAGGGTTAGGGTTAGGGTTAGGGTTAGGGTTAGGGTTAGGGTTAGGGTTAGGGGTTAGGGTTAGGGTTAGGGTTAGGGTTAGGGTTAGGGTTAGGGTTAGGGTTAGGGTTAGGGTTAGGGTTAGGGTTAGGGTTAGGGCTAGGGCTAGGGCTAGGGCTAGGGCTAGGGCTAGGGCTAGGGCTAGGGCTAGGGCTAGGGCTAGGGCTAGGGTTAGGGTTAGGGTTAGGGTTAGGGTTAGGGTTAGGGTTAGGGTTAGGGTTAGGGTTAGGGTTAGGGTTAGGGTTAGGGTTAGGGTTAGGGTTAGGGTTAGGGTTAGGGTTAGGGTTAGGGTTAGGGTTAGGGTTAGGGTTAGGGTTAGGGTTAGGGTTAGGGTTAGGGTTAGGGTTAGGGTTAGGGTTAGGGTTAGGGTTAGGGTTAGGGTTAGGGTTAGGGTTAGGGTTAGGGTTAGGGTTAGGGTTAGGGTTAGGGTTAGGGTTAGGGTTAGGGTTAGGGTTAGGGTTAGGGTTAGGGTTAGGGTTAGGGTTAGGGTTAGGGTTAGGGTTAGGGTTAGGGTTAGGGTTAGGGTTAGGGTTAGGGTTAGGGTTAGGGTTAGGGTTAGGGTTAGGGTTAGGGTTAGGGTTAGGGTTAGGGTTAGGGTTAGGGTTAGGGTTAGGGTTAGGGTTAGGGTTAGGGTTAGGGTTAGGGTTAGGGTTAGGGTTAGGGTTAGGGTTAGGGTTAGGGTTAGGGTTAGGGTTAGGGTTAGGGTTAGGGTTAGGGTTAGGGTTAGGGTTAGGGTTAGGGTTAGGGTTAGGGTTAGGGTTAGGGTTAGGGTTAGGGTTAGGGTTAGGGTTAGGGTTAGGGTTAGGGTTAGGGTTAGGGTTAGGGTTAGGGTTAGGGTTAGGGTTAGGGTTAGGGTTAGGGTTAGGGTTAGGGTTAGGGTTAGGGTTAGGGTTAGGGTTAGGGTTAGGGTTAGGGTTAGGGTTAGGGTTAGGGTTAGGGTTAGGGTTAGGGTTAGGGTTAGGGTTAGGGTTAGGGTTAGGGTTAGGGTTAGGGTTAGGGTTAGGGTTAGGGTTAGGGTTAGGGTTAGGGTTAGGGTTAGGGTTAGGGTTAGGGTTAGGGTTAGGGTTAGGGTTAGGGTTAGGGTTAGGGTTAGGGTTAGGGTTAGGGTTAGGGTTAGGGTTAGGGTTAGGGTTAGGGTTAGGGTTAGGGTTAGGGTTAGGGTTAGGGTTAGGGTTAGGGTTAGGGTTAGGGTTAGGGTTAGGGTTAGGGTTAGGGTTAGGGTTAGGGTTAGGGTTAGGGTTAGGGTTAGGGTTAGGGTTAGGGTTAGGGTTAGGGTTAGGGTTAGGGTTAGGGTTAGGGTTAGGGTTAGGGTTAGGGTTAGGGTTAGGGTTAGGGTTAGGGTTAGGGTTAGGGTTAGGGTTAGGGTTAGGGTTAGGGTTAGGGTTAGGGTTAGGGTTAGGGTTAGGGTTAGGGTTAGGGTTAGGGTTAGGGTTAGGGTTAGGGTTAGGGTTAGGGTTAGGGTTAGGGTTAGGGTTAGGGTTAGGGTTAGGGTTAGGGTTAGGGTTAGGGTTAGGGTTAGGGTTAGGGTTAGGGTTAGGGTTAGGGTTAGGGTTAGGGTTAGGGTTAGGGTTAGGGTTAGGGTTAGGGTTAGGGTTAGGGTTAGGGTTAGGGTTAGGGTTAGGGTTAGGGTTAGGGTTAGGGTTAGGGTTAGGGTTAGGGTTAGGGTTAGGGTTAGGGTTAGGGTTAGGGTTAGGGTTAGGGTTAGGGTTAGGGTTAGGGTTAGGGTTAGGGTTAGGGTTAGGGTTAGGGTTAGGGTTAGGGTTAGGGTTAGGGTTAGGGTTAGGGTTAGGGTTAGGGTTAGGGTTAGGGTTAGGGTTAGGGTTAGGGTTAGGGTTAGGGTTAGGGTTAGGGTTAGGGTTAGGGTTAGGGTTAGGGTTAGGGTTAGGGTTAGGGTTAGGGTTAGGGTTAGGGTTAGGGTTAGGGTTAGGGTTAGGGTTAGGGTTAGGGTTAGGGTTAGGGTTAGGGTTAGGGTTAGGGTTAGGGTTAGGGTTAGGGTTAGGGTTAGGGTTAGGGTTAGGGTTAGGGTTAGGGTTAGGGTTAGGGTTAGGGTTAGGGTTAGGGTTAGGGTTAGGGTTAGGGTTAGGGTTAGGGTTAGGGTTAGGGTTAGGGTTAGGGTTAGGGTTAGGGTTAGGGTTAGGGTTAGGGTTAGGGTTAGGGTTAGGGTTAGGGTTAGGGTTAGGGTTAGGGTTAGGGTTAGGGTTAGGGTTAGGGTTAGGGTTAGGGTTAGGGTTAGGGTTAGGGTTAGGGTTAGGGTTAGGGTTAGGGTTAGGGTTAGGGTTAGGGTTAGGGTTAGGGTTAGGGTTAGGGTTAGGGTTAGGGTTAGGGTTAGGGTTAGGGTTAGGGTTAGGGTTAGGGTTAGGGTTAGGGTTAGGGTTAGGGTTAGGGTTAGGGTTAGGGTTAGGGTTAGGGTTAGGGTTAGGGTTAGGGTTAGGGTTAGGGTTAGGGTTAGGGTTAGGGTTAGGGTTAGGGTTAGGGTTAGGGTTAGGGTTAGGGTTAGGGTTAGGGTTAGGGTTAGGGTTAGGGTTAGGGTTAGGGTTAGGGTTAGGGTTAGGGTTAGGGTTAGGGTTAGGGTTAGGGTTAGGGTTAGGGTTAGGGTTAGGGTTAGGGTTAGGGTTAGGGTTAGGGTTAGGGTTAGGGTTAGGGTTAGGGTTAGGGTTAGGGTTAGGGTTAGGGTTAGGGTTAGGGTTAGGGTTAGGGTTAGGGTTAGGGTTAGGGTTAGGGTTAGGGTTAGGGTTAGGGTTAGGGTTAGGGTTAGGGTTAGGGTTAGGGTTAGGGTTAGGGTTAGGGTTAGGGTTAGGGTTAGGGTTAGGGTTAGGGTTAGGGTTAGGGTTAGGGTTAGGGTTAGGGTTAGGGTTAGGGTTAGGGTTAGGGTTAGGGTTAGGGTTAGGGTTAGGGTTAGGGTTAGGGTTAGGGTTAGGGTTAGGGTTAGGGTTAGGGTTAGGGTTAGGGTTAGGGTTAGGGTTAGGGTTAGGGTTAGGGTTAGGGTTAGGGTTAGGGTTAGGGTTAGGGTTAGGGTTAGGGTTAGGGTTAGGGTTAGGGTTAGGGTTAGGGTTAGGGTTAGGGTTAGGGTTAGGGTTAGGGTTAGGGTTAGGGTTAGGGTTAGGGTTAGGGTTAGGGTTAGGGTTAGGGTTAGGGTTAGGGTTAGGGTTAGGGTTAGGGTTAGGGTTAGGGTTAGGGTTAGGGTTAGGGTTAGGGTTAGGGTTAGGGTTAGGGTTAGGGTTAGGGTTAGGGTTAGGGTTAGGGTTAGGGTTAGGGTTAGGGTTAGGGTTAGGGTTAGGGTTAGGGTTAGGGTTAGGGTTAGGGTTAGGGTTAGGGTTAGGGTTAGGGTTAGGGTTAGGGTTAGGGTTAGGGTTAGGGTTAGGGTTAGGGTTAGGGTTAGGGTTAGGGTTAGGGTTAGGGTTAGGGTTAGGGTTAGGGTTAGGGTTAGGGTTAGGGTTAGGGTTAGGGTTAGGGTTAGGGTTAGGGTTAGGGTTAGGGTTAGGGTTAGGGTTAGGGTTAGGGTTAGGGTTAGGGTTAGGGTTAGGGTTAGGGTTAGGGTTAGGGTTAGGGTTAGGGTTAGGGTTAGGGTTAGGGTTAGGGTTAGGGTTAGGGTTAGGGTTAGGGTTAGGGTTAGGGTTAGGGTTAGGGTTAGGGTTAGGGTTAGGGTTAGGGTTAGGGTTAGGGTTAGGGTTAGGGTTAGGGTTAGGGTTAGGGTTAGGGTTAGGGTTAGGGTTAGGGTTAGGGTTAGGGTTAGGGTTAGGGTTAGGGTTAGGGTTAGGGTTAGGGTTAGGGTTAGGGTTAGGGTTAGGGTTAGGGTTAGGGTTAGGGTTAGGGTTAGGGTTAGGGTTAGGGTTAGGGTTAGGGTTAGGGTTAGGGTTAGGGTTAGGGTTAGGGTTAGGGTTAGGGTTAGGGTTAGGGTTAGGGTTAGGGTTAGGGTTAGGGTTAGGGTTAGGGTTAGGGTTAGGGTTAGGGTTAGGGTTAGGGTTAGGGTTAGGGTTAGGGTTAGGGTTAGGGTTAGGGTTAGGGTTAGGGTTAGGGTTAGGGTTAGGGTTAGGGTTAGGGTTAGGGTTAGGGTTAGGGTTAGGGTTAGGGTTAGGGTTAGGGTTAGGGTTAGGGTTAGGGTTAGGGTTAGGGTTAGGGTTAGGGTTAGGGTTAGGGTTAGGGTTAGGGTTAGGGTTAGGGTTAGGGTTAGGGTTAGGGTTAGGGTTAGGGTTAGGGTTAGGGTTAGGGTTAGGGTTAGGGTTAGGGTTAGGGTTAGGGTTAGGGTTAGGGTTAGGGTTAGGGTTAGGGTTAGGGTTAGGGTTAGGGTTAGGGTTAGGGTTAGGGTTAGGGTTAGGGTTAGGGTTAGGGTTAGGGTTAGGGTTAGGGTTAGGGTTAGGGTTAGGGTTAGGGTTAGGGTTAGGGTTAGGGTTAGGGTTAGGGTTAGGGTTAGGGTTAGGGTTAGGGTTAGGGTTAGGGTTAGGGTTAGGGTTAGGGTTAGGGTTAGGGTTAGGGTTAGGGTTAGGGTTAGGGTTAGGGTTAGGGTTAGGGTTAGGGTTAGGGTTAGGGTTAGGGTTAGGGTTAGGGTTAGGGTTAGGGTTAGGGTTAGGGTTAGGGTTAGGGTTAGGGTTAGGGTTAGGGTTAGGGTTAGGGTTAGGGTTAGGGTTAGGGTTAGGGTTAGGGTTAGGGTTAGGGTTAGGGTTAGGGTTAGGGTTAGGGTTAGGGTTAGGGTTAGGGTTAGGGTTAGGGTTAGGGTTAGGGTTAGGGTTAGGGTTAGGGTTAGGGTTAGGGTTAGGGTTAGGGTTAGGGTTAGGGTTAGGGTTAGGGTTAGGGTTAGGGTTAGGGTTAGGGTTAGGGTTAGGGTTAGGGTTAGGGTTAGGGTTAGGGTTAGGGTTAGGGTTAGGGTTAGGGTTAGGGTTAGGGTTAGGGTTAGGGTTAGGGTTAGGGTTAGGGTTAGGGTTAGGGTTAGGGTTAGGGTTAGGGTTAGGGTTAGGGTTAGGGTTAGGGTTAGGGTTAGGGTTAGGGTTAGGGTTAGGGTTAGGGTTAGGGTTAGGGTTAGGGTTAGGGTTAGGGTTAGGGTTAGGGTTAGGGTTAGGGTTAGGGTTAGGGTTAGGGTTAGGGTTAGGGTTAGGGTTAGGGTTAGGGTTAGGGTTAGGGTTAGGGTTAGGGTTAGGGTTAGGGTTAGGGTTAGGGTTAGGGTTAGGGTTAGGGTTAGGGTTAGGGTTAGGGTTAGGGTTAGGGTTAGGGTTAGGGTTAGGGTTAGGGTTAGGGTTAGGGTTAGGGTTAGGGTTAGGGTTAGGGTTAGGGTTAGGGTTAGGGTTAGGGTTAGGGTTAGGGTTAGGGTTAGGGTTAGGGTTAGGGTTAGGGTTAGGGTTAGGGTTAGGGTTAGGGTTAGGGTTAGGGTTAGGGTTAGGGTTAGGGTTAGGGTTAGGGTTAGGGTTAGGGTTAGGGTTAGGGTTAGGGTTAGGGTTAGGGTTAGGGTTAGGGTTAGGGTTAGGGTTAGGGTTAGGGTTAGGGTTAGGGTTAGGGTTAGGGTTAGGGTTAGGGTTAGGGTTAGGGTTAGGGTTAGGGTTAGGGTTAGGGTTAGGGTTAGGGTTAGGGTTAGGGTTAGGGTTAGGGTTAGGGTTAGGGTTAGGGTTAGGGTTAGGGTTAGGGTTAGGGTTAGGGTTAGGGTTAGGGTTAGGGTTAGGGTTAGGGTTAGGGTTAGGGTTAGGGTTAGGGTTAGGGTTAGGGTTAGGGTTAGGGTTAGGGTTAGGGTTAGGGTTAGGGTTAGGGTTAGGGTTAGGGTTAGGGTTAGGGTTAGGGTTAGGGTTAGGGTTAGGGTTAGGGTTAGGGTTAGGGTTAGGGTTAGGGTTAGGGTTAGGGTTAGGGTTAGGGTTAGGGTTAGGGTTAGGGTTAGGGTTAGGGTTAGGGTTAGGGTTAGGGTTAGGGTTAGGGTTAGGGTTAGGGTTAGGGTTAGGGTTAGGGTTAGGGTTAGGGTTAGGGTTAGGGTTAGGGTTAGGGTTAGGGTTAGGGTTAGGGTTAGGGTTAGGGTTAGGGTTAGGGTTAGGGTTAGGGTTAGGGTTAGGGTTAGGGTTAGGGTTAGGGTTAGGGTTAGGGTTAGGGTTAGGGTTAGGGTTAGGGTTAGGGTTAGGGTTAGGGTTAGGGTTAGGGTTAGGGTTAGGGTTAGGGTTAGGGTTAGGGTTAGGGTTAGGGTTAGGGTTAGGGTTAGGGTTAGGGTTAGGGTTAGGGTTAGGGTTAGGGTTAGGGTTAGGGTTAGGGTTAGGGTTAGGGTTAGGGTTAGGGTTAGGGTTAGGGTTAGGGTTAGGGTTAGGGTTAGGGTTAGGGTTAGGGTTAGGGTTAGGGTTAGGGTTAGGGTTAGGGTTAGGGTTAGGGTTAGGGTTAGGGTTAGGGTTAGGGTTAGGGTTAGGGTTAGGGTTAGGGTTAGGGTTAGGGTTAGGGTTAGGGTTAGGGTTAGGGTTAGGGTTAGGGTTAGGGTTAGGGTTAGGGTTAGGGTTAGGGTTAGGGTTAGGGTTAGGGTTAGGGTTAGGGTTAGGGTTAGGGTTAGGGTTAGGGTTAGGGTTAGGGTTAGGGTTAGGGTTAGGGTTAGGGTTAGGGTTAGGGTTAGGGTTAGGGTTAGGGTTAGGGTTAGGGTTAGGGTTAGGGTTAGGGTTAGGGTTAGGGTTAGGGTTAGGGTTAGGGTTAGGGTTAGGGTTAGGGTTAGGGTTAGGGTTAGGGTTAGGGTTAGGGTTAGGGTTAGGGTTAGGGTTAGGGTTAGGGTTAGGGTTAGGGTTAGGGTTAGGGTTAGGGTTAGGGTTAGGGTTAGGGTTAGGGTTAGGGTTAGGGTTAGGGTTAGGGTTAGGGTTAGGGTTAGGGTTAGGGTTAGGGTTAGGGTTAGGGTTAGGGTTAGGGTTAGGGTTAGGGTTAGGGTTAGGGTTAGGGTTAGGGTTAGGGTTAGGGTTAGGGTTAGGGTTAGGGTTAGGGTTAGGGTTAGGGTTAGGGTTAGGGTTAGGGTTAGGGTTAGGGTTAGGGTTAGGGTTAGGGTTAGGGTTAGGGTTAGGGTTAGGGTTAGGGTTAGGGTTAGGGTTAGGGTTAGGGTTAGGGTTAGGGTTAGGGTTAGGGTTAGGGTTAGGGTTAGGGTTAGGGTTAGGGTTAGGGTTAGGGTTAGGGTTAGGGTTAGGGTTAGGGTTAGGGTTAGGGTTAGGGTTAGGGTTAGGGTTAGGGTTAGGGTTAGGGTTAGGGTTAGGGTTAGGGTTAGGGTTAGGGTTAGGGTTAGGGTTAGGGTTAGGGTTAGGGTTAGGGTTAGGGTTAGGGTTAGGGTTAGGGTTAGGGTTAGGGTTAGGGTTAGGGTTAGGGTTAGGGTTAGGGTTAGGGTTAGGGTTAGGGTTAGGGTTAGGGTTAGGGTTAGGGTTAGGGTTAGGGTTAGGGTTAGGGTTAGGGTTAGGGTTAGGGTTAGGGTTAGGGTTAGGGTTAGGGTTAGGGTTAGGGTTAGGGTTAGGGTTAGGGTTAGGGTTAGGGTTAGGGTTAGGGTTAGGGTTAGGGTTAGGGTTAGGGTTAGGGTTAGGGTTAGGGTTAGGGTTAGGGTTAGGGTTAGGGTTAGGGTTAGGGTTAGGGTTAGGGTTAGGGTTAGGGTTAGGGTTAGGGTTAGGGTTAGGGTTAGGGTTAGGGTTAGGGTTAGGGTTAGGGTTAGGGTTAGGGTTAGGGTTAGGGTTAGGGTTAGGGTTAGGGTTAGGGTTAGGGTTAGGGTTAGGGTTAGGGTTAGGGTTAGGGTTAGGGTTAGGGTTAGGGTTAGGGTTAGGGTTAGGGTTAGGGTTAGGGTTAGGGTTAGGGTTAGGGTTAGGGTTAGGGTTAGGGTTAGGGTTAGGGTTAGGGTTAGGGTTAGGGTTAGGGTTAGGGTTAGGGTTAGGGTTAGGGTTAGGGTTAGGGTTAGGGTTAGGGTTAGGGTTAGGGTTAGGGTTAGGGTTAGGGTTAGGGTTAGGGTTAGGGTTAGGGTTAGGGTTAGGGTTAGGGTTAGGGTTAGGGTTAGGGTTAGGGTTAGGGTTAGGGTTAGGGTTAGGGTTAGGGTTAGGGTTAGGGTTAGGGTTAGGGTTAGGGTTAGGGTTAGGGTTAGGGTTAGGGTTAGGGTTAGGGTTAGGGTTAGGGTTAGGGTTAGGGTTAGGGTTAGGGTTAGGGTTAGGGTTAGGGTTAGGGTTAGGGTTAGGGTTAGGGTTAGGGTTAGGGTTAGGGTTAGGGTTAGGGTTAGGGTTAGGGTTAGGGTTAGGGTTAGGGTTAGGGTTAGGGTTAGGGTTAGGGTTAGGGTTAGGGTTAGGGTTAGGGTTAGGGTTAGGGTTAGGGTTAGGGTTAGGGTTAGGGTTAGGGTTAGGGTTAGGGTTAGGGTTAGGGTTAGGGTTAGGGTTAGGGTTAGGGTTAGGGTTAGGGTTAGGGTTAGGGTTAGGGTTAGGGTTAGGGTTAGGGTTAGGGTTAGGGTTAGGGTTAGGGTTAGGGTTAGGGTTAGGGTTAGGGTTAGGGTTAGGGTTAGGGTTAGGGTTAGGGTTAGGGTTAGGGTTAGGGTTAGGGTTAGGGTTAGGGTTAGGGTTAGGGTTAGGGTTAGGGTTAGGGTTAGGGTTAGGGTTAGGGTTAGGGTTAGGGTTAGGGTTAGGGTTAGGGTTAGGGTTAGGGTTAGGTTAGGGTTAGGGTTAGGGTTAGGGTTAGGGTTAGGGTTAGGGTTAGGGTTAGGGTTAGGGTTAGGGTTAGGGTTAGGGTTAGGGTTAGGGTTAGGGTTAGGGTTAGGGTTAGGTTAGGGTTAGGGTTAGGGTTAGGGTTAGGGTTAGGGTTAGGGTTAGGGTTAGGGTTAGGGTTAGGGTTAGGGTTAGGGTTAGGGTTAGGGTTAGGGTTAGGGTTAGGGTTAGGGTTAGGGTTAGGGTTAGGGTTAGGGTTAGGGTTAGGGTTAGGGTTAGGGTTAGGGTTAGGGTTAGGGTTAGGGTTAGGGTTAGGGTTAGGGTTAGGGTTAGGGTTAGGGTTAGGGTTAGGGTTAGGGTTAGGGTTAGGGTTAGGGTTAGGGTTAGGGTTAGGGTTAGGGTTAGGTTAGGGTTAGGGTTAGGGTTAGGGTTAGGGTTAGGGTTAGGGTTAGGGTTAGGGTTAGGGTTAGGGTTAGGGTTAGGGTTAGGGTTAGGGTTAGGGTTAGGGTTAGGGTTAGGGTTAGGGTTAGGGTTAGGGTTAGGGTTAGGGTTAGGGTTAGGGTTAGGGTTAGGGTTAGGGTTAGGGTTAGGGTTAGGGTTAGGGTTAGGGTTAGGGTTAGGGTTAGGGTTAGGGTTAGGGTTAGGGTTAGGGTTAGGGTTAGGGTTAGGGTTAGGGTTAGGGTTAGGGTTAGGGTTAGGGTTAGGGTTAGGGTTAGGGTTAGGGTTAGGGTTAGGGTTAGGGTTAGGGTTTAGGGTTAGGGTTAGGGTTAGGGTTAGGGTTAGGGTTAGGGTTAGGGTTAGGGTTAGGGTTAGGGTTAGGGTTAGGGTTAGGGTTAGGGTTAGGGTTAGGGTTAGGGTTAGGGTTAGGGTTAGGGTTAGGGTTAGGGTTAGGGTTAGGGTTAGGGTTAGGGTTAGGGTTAGGGTTAGGGTTAGGGGTTAGGGTTAGGGTTAGGGTTAGGGTTAGGGTTAGGGTTAGGGTTAGGGTTAGGGTTAGGGTTAGGGTTAGGGTTAGGGTTAGGGTTAGGGTTAGGGTTAGGGTTAGGGTTAGGGTTAGGGTTAGGGTTAGGGTTAGGGTTAGGGTTAGGGTTAGGGTTAGG